>NW_020837945.1:44609229-44769449 GCF_003676395.1 Aethalodelphis obliquidens | reverse complement strand
GGTATGTGGGCCTCTCACTGTTGTGGCCTCTCCCGTTGCGGAGCACAAGCTCCAGACGCGCAGGCTCAGCGGCCATGGCTCACGGGCCCAGCCGCTCTGCGGCATGTGGGATCTTCCCGGACTGGGGCACGAACCCGTGTCCCCTGCATCGGCAGGCGGACTCTCAACCACTGCACCACCAGGAAAGCCCTACAACAGCCTTTTTGACATATTTACTTAGCTGTCTAACAGGCATCACAAAACATGGTTGCAACAGAACTCTTGATCCTCCCCCCTCCACCCCTCTGCTCATCTGCCAGTCTTACCCATCTTAGTAAATGTAACCACAATATACCAAGCAGTCAAGGCAATACTCTAGGAGTGATCCTTCAATTATTTTCCCCTCATATCTGACACATAATTCAACAGCTAGTCATACTAGCCTTACTTCGCAAACATATCCAACACACACTAATTTTTCTCCATCCGTGTTGCCAACAACTTAGTTCAAACAATCAGCTATTACTAGTTCTACTGCAACTGTCATCCAACTAGTAGTCCCTGCTTTTAGTCCTGCCCCTTCATGATCCATTTAGTGATCACAGTGGAGCAAAGGTGACCCTTTAAAAATAAAAGTAAGACAGACTCACCAATATGACTATGAAGACTGAATTTTAGCAACAGAAATAACAAATGAGTACTTCATGTTAATGTCCCATTATCAACCATCTCTCCCTCCAACAAATATATACAGTAAGAATTCCAGGCAAAAAGCCAGTACACAAAAATCTTAATCATTCAAAGAAATACCATTACCAATATTAAAGTACTGCTCAATATTATTAACAGTATCTACTGTATGAGTATAACCACTGTGTTAAGACTTTACACACAAATCACCTTTAGTACTCACAAAAATCTTATGACGTAGGTAATATTATCTACATTTTACATATAAGGATGACTAAGTCTTATGGAAGTTGGGTCACTTCCAAAGTGATCTACTTCCCAAGTCAGAGAACTAATAAAACAGCAGAACTGAAAATCAAAATCTTAAAAGGAAACACGATAGCGCATAATGAAGAAAGAGCCCAATATTCAATGAGCAGTTGAGTCACGCTGGAAAACAACAGAATACAGATCTATAAACTCCCACTGCTGAGATTTCAGAGACTCTCTTGAACTAGTTGCTAAGAGGCATAGCTTTACTACATTTTCTCTATTTCTTGTGATCTAATAGCTCAATTCTGGGGGGAGATCCCATGCATGTACATCATTACAGATCTCTTTAAGTTAAATAAAAATTAACAGAACTAAATTATTACTTTTTCCAGCCACCTTATTTTACTCAACTAGTTGCTAAGAGGCATAGCTTTACTACATTTTGAACTAGTTGCTAAGAGGCATAGCTTTACTACATTTTCTCTACTTCTTGTGATCTAATAGCTCAGTTCTGAGGGGAGATCCCATGCATGTACATCATTACAGATCTCTTTAAGTTAAATCAAAATTAACAGAACTAAATTATTACTTTTTCCAGCCACCTTATTTTACTCAACTAATGAGAATTCTAATATAACTTGGTTATTTACTCCCAAGGATTCCATTATTTTCACAACTCCATTCAGTGCTATATTGACAGGAATTATAAGTGATTGAAATTTAATAACTTCTATTATTCTTTGCAGTTACAAGGTTCTCAAGTCTCTAATATATTCCCAATTACAGATTCTTTACATTGTGAAATAGAAATGTTTCATTAAAAGTAAGTAAAGCATGCTTCTGCATATATGAGAAGAGTTCCAGATATTTGGAGGTCCCATTTTACAACTTTATCTGGTTCAAATTTTCAAAATTAAATTGAGAAACTCTGTGTGCAATATGGTAATGTCCTTAGTCATCCAGCATTGTCGTTACCTTTTCTCCTTTTTATATTCTTCACATATTCTGCAACTTCATAGATTTCTCTTCATTTTGGGTCCCGTGTTTTGACCCACCAATGCTACTGTTACCCAAATCCCTTTCAATGATTTCTTGTTATTTTCCAAATCACTCTGAACATTATTCCTGCTGTGTTCAATATACTTAAGCTAAGTCTGTAAGTATTTTACTTCATTCAATTTTTATTTTTCTCATCACTGTGATTCAAATTTTCTATAACTTCTAGTTTCTCTCCTGTACTGGGTTTGTTGTATTATCTGGACAACCCCCGCCCCCCCCCTTTTTATTAAATTTCATTTTAATGCCTTAATTTTCCTGACAAACTAATTCATTCAGGTCTTTGTTAAATGTGTCTTCTAGCTTCCAGGAACCCCTCTTTGTGGAATTCTAAGCTGTTTACTTCACATAGCTTCTTTTCATTCCATAGTCATGGAATTCAACTAGAAGGAATGAAAATACCAACAGAGTCCATTTGGAATGAAAATACCAAACTTGATAGTTGCTTTCCAGCTTTGGGGTAAGTATTTGTATCCATTTGAATTATGCTGGGTTAGGAACAATCTAGTCAGTTAATGGGTCATAGCTATCTGGATATGCTTAAACTTTCTGATTCACTCATCAGGATTAGTTACTATCGCCTATGTAACACTTATCAGTTTCTCAATAACCTTCCTGGACAGTGGAGAATGCAAAGGGAGAATTTTTTTCTAATTCCCAATCTCTAAGCCACTTCTCTGTTTGAATGGGTTAGGAAGACACTTGTAAAGAGATTCATATGTACTGAACAATGTTCTAAAATTTTTCATGTTATTTTCACAAAATGGAATATTTTGCCATTTAGCAACCTTTTGACACTGACCTGCTGAAACATTTGCGCAGGAATGCAGAGGGTATATTTACTACTGAATTTCCTACTGAATATTGATTCACGTAACAAGAAAAAGGCAATTGTCCTAAATAGTTTTATCCCTCAAGCTACCAGCAAATGATTCTTCAGCTGATTTCTTCAAAGCATTTTTTTATATCACACAAACCACAGTTTGTATTTGCTCTTACTTGTAATACTTTTCAAGTGACTCCTATTTTTTAATTAAAATGCATTCATCTAAAAAGTTATTAGCATAATGTGTGAGTAGGTGGGAAATAATAGATTCACTGACATGGATAATAAAATGAGTGTTTTTCATTACATATCTTTTTAAATCACAGAATTGTGTCTGTGAAGGTTAAAATAAAGATCATTTAATAAAAAGCACCAAGCTTGACCCCTATTTAAAAAATTTCTGCCTGCTTCTGTAGACGCACTGTCATAATATTTTTTTAGATCATACACTCCTTTTTGCCATTAATCTTGAAATTTACCAAAAATGAGCTCAGAAAAGACTGGGAGTACTGATGCAAGTATTTAACATAACCAATTCTAACTTTCACAAAGTTAGTGGAAGTTCTTCATATACCTAAACTGTTCTCCTGTTGCCTCTTTGGAAATTATGCATTACTGAATACCTTAAAAATGTCCTGTATAGACATTGAAAAACCATAAACAGTATGAATAAATATCATCTATTCACATGTGTGAATAAAACTCATTAAAACACATGGAAACCTGAATAAATGTAAGGGATATAGCACGCCCATGGATAAAAACACTCAATATTGGAAACACACATATGATCCATCTTTTTGAAGGGCACCTTGTAACACATATCAAATCTAAAAATGTATACCATCTGATATAGTATTTGTAGTCTCAGAAATATGTCTACAGAAATACAGCACAGGAATGTTTACTGAGCAGTTTTTCTAATGGTGAAAAATTAGAGACAAATGAAATATCTACAATAGGTCAATGGATAAATTATAGCTGATCTATATTTTAGAATATATTACAGATGTTAATATAGCTCACTAATCATTCAAATAATTCATTAAACAAATATTTATTAAGAACCTGTTATGTGCCAGACAGCGTTCTATTTAGGACATAAATCAGTGAAAATGTAAGACAAATTATCTGCTTTCATGGAACATTTATTAGGTGATAGCTTGTTTAAAAGAAAATAAATTTTAAAAGAAACATACAAAATATCAGTGGTGAAAAGTGCTACAGAGAAAAATAAAGTGAGGTGAGGTAAGGGAGCTGGTGAGTGAATGAGGGAGTGTTCTTTTATAGGAGATAATCAAGCGATATTTGAAACCTAACAGGGGACAAAACAAGGAGAAGTCTGGGGGAAGCACATTAAAAGAAGTGGAAATAGATCAAGCACAGCTTATCTGAGATCTGAAATAGATCTCAGATAAGCTGTGATCACTAAGACTTAAGCAGCCTATAGTGAGGATTCTGGCTTTTACTCTTTTAAGACTTCAAACGACTGGACGGTTTTGCCAGGAGAAATGACAAGATCTGGCTTACATTGTAAGTGGGTCATTCTGGTTGCTGTCTGGATAATAGGCTGCAGAAAGCAATGAGGAAGAGACATCAGTTAAAATGCTACTGAAATAGTCTAAGTAAGAGGAGATAAAGCCTGGAATAGAATAGCAGCAGTAAATGTAATGATTCTAGATATAGTTTCAGGTTGACCTGATAAGACTTGCTAATTATTTGGATATGGCATATAAAAGAAAGAGGAAATGGCAAGCATGAGATAGATTAGCACATGCTGATATAGAAGGTTGACCATGATATATTGTCAAGTGTGATCAAAGAAATCTGCATTAAAATGTGTAGAACTGGATGATTTTTATTAAAAAAAAAAGGAATGTTAAAGATAGATATCAAGTTTTAATAGCAGTTAACTCTAAGAAAGGAAGCAGAACTAGAAATGTTCACATTTTACTTCACGGACTCTGGCATAATTCAAGTATTTTATTGCTAGTATGTAACATTTCTGTAATTTTAAAGCAATTTTAAAATTGCTTCCTCAGTGGAAGAAAGAAGAGATAACATATATGAGTGTTTAAATTAAAAGTAAATGTAGTTCTGATAATTGACTTGTAATTTTCAATAATACAAATAATAAATGAATTTCCAAATACAATTTCTCAATAGTGATTTAATAATTAGAAATGTAAATCTTATCCTTTTTTTTCAATAATATAAATACTAAATTTAATTTCCAAACACAATTTCTCATTTAAAAAAATAAAATATTTGATTGGCATACAATAAAGCATGGTAAACCTAAGTTACATGGTATGGTGAAAAAACATAGGCTATGGAAAAATCCAGAAAACCCTGAGTTCAAATATTGACTCTGACATTGAGTAACAGTAAGTTTAGAAAACATATCTATGTTATGTGATAGTCACCACGCTCAGATTAAACAGAAGGCTCAGACCACAGCTAGCTCATCCTCTTGTCTGGACAGGTGTTTTGGGAGATGCTGAATGATGATGGTCTCTTCCCAGTATGGCGTGGAGCAACGAGACAAGTACCCAGCTTGGGTGATGAGAAAGGATTACGTTTTCCAAGAGTCCTGCTGTCAGGATTAGGCCTACCCACCTTCCCTGCCCTAAGGTCAAACCAAGTAAACCATGGTTTCCTAGGTTTCTGAGAAACAGTAAGTAACCCTTCTCTTTAATTCCTATCTTCCTTCCTGCTTAGAGACTGTGCTATGTTTCACAACCATCCGAGGTCATAGAGATCCCTTCTTTCTCTGAATTGTTGTAATTGTATGGACTATAATGCCAAGTTTGCATTTATAATATACACAGTGCATTTATAATATACTCATTGTTTTCTGTCCTTGTAAATAAAGTGTATGATATAAACTGGAAATTTCAATCAAAAGATGTGATTTTTACCCACGGCTTCAACACTTTGATTTGAGTAAATTTAAATTAGTTACTTAAACTTATGTAATCCTCAAGTTCTATATCTATAAAATAAAGAACATCACAGAGTTGATATGAGGATATTATATCTCCATAAGTGAAGATATTTGATAAACTAGAAAGTAAGATATCATGTAAACAATTATGATAATGATGATGACCTATAGAATATATACTCTATCATAATCCTCTTGATGTCAGATATTGTCTCTTCAATACCTGAAATCTCTCAGCAAAGAATTATGTGCCTTTTTGCTAGGAGTTATTAATAATTCAGTAGTTAGTAATGAGTACTTTGTAAATACTCTTGATATCTAATAATTTCATCTTCAATAAAATAAAATCAAGTTTAAAAATGCTTACTTTGTTTCCTTACATCGCTAATATGAGATAAGGCATATCAGAACAAAGAATTAAATCAAGTCATAGGTTAAAAGATATACCTTGTTCATGGATTAGAAGAACTAATACTGTTAAAGTGACCATACCACCCAAGGCAATCTATAGATTCAATGCAATCCCTATCAAAATACCAAGGGCATTTTTCATAAAACTAGAACAAATGATCTTAAAATTTGTATAGAAACCCAAAAGACCGCAAAAGCAATCTTGAGAAAGAAGAACAGAACTGGAGGAATCACACTCTCTGGCTTCAGACTGTACTACAAAGCTACAGTAATCAAAACAGTGTGGTAATGGCACAAAGACAGACATATAAATCAATAGAGAGCCCAGAAATAAACCCACACACTTATGGTCAACTAATCTACAACAAAGGAGGCAAGAATATACAGTGGAGACAAGATAGTCTCTTCAAGAAGTGGTCCTGCGAAAATAGGACAGCTACATGTAAAAGAATGAAATTTGAAAATTCTGTAATACCATATACAAAAATAAACTCAAAATGAATTAAAGACCTAAACATAAGACCAGAAACCATAAAACTCCTAGAGAAAAACATAGGAAGAATATACTTTCACATAAATCATAGCAATATTTTTTAGATGTCTCCTAAAGCAAAGGAAGAAAAGCAAAAATAAACAAATGTGACCTAATTAAGTTTCAAAAGCTTTTGCATAGCAAAGGAAACCATCAACAAACAAAAAGACAACCTATTAAATGGGAGAAAATATTTACAAATCATATGACTGATAAGAGGTTAATATACAAAAGATATAAACAGCTCATACAACTCAACATCAAAAACAAACAACCTGAGCTTCCCTGGTGGCACAGTGGTTGAGAGTCCGCCTGCTGATGCAGGGGACACGGGTTCATGCCCCGGTCTGGGAAGATCCCACATGCTGCGAAGCGGCTGGGCCCATGAGCCATGGCCGCTGAGCCTGTGCGTCTGGAGCCTGTGCTCCACAACGGGAGAGGCCACAACAGTGAGAGGCCCACGTATCACAAAAAAAAAAAGCCCCAAAAAACAAAAAAAACCAACCTGATTAAAAAATGAGTAGAAGACCTGAACAGACTTTTCCAAAGAGGACATGCAGATGTCCAATAGGCACATGAAAAGCTGTTCAACAGCATTAATCATCAGAGAAATGCAAATTAAAACCACAGTGAGATATCACCTCACACATGTCAGAATAGCTATCATTAAAAAGAACACAAGTAACAAGTGTTGGCAAGGATGTGAGAAAAGGGAACCCTCTACAGTGTTAGTGAGAATGTAAATTAGTGCAGCCACTGTGGAAAACAGTATGGAGGTTTCTCAAAACCTAAACATAGAACTACCTTATGACCCAACGATTTCATTCCTGGGTATCTATCTAAAGAAAACAAAAACACTAATTCAAAAACATATATGCAAAAAAAAAAAAGATATATGCATCCCAATGTTCATAGAACATTATTTACAAGATCCAAGATATAGAAGCAACCTAAGTGTCCACCTATAGATGAATGGATAAAGAAGGTGTGGTATGTATATACAATGGAGGAGAAAGATAAGGATAGGAGATTAAGATGTACAAACTATTATGTTTAAAATAAAGAAGCCACAAGGATGTATTGTACAACAGAGGGAATATAGCCAGTATTTTGTACTAACTATAAATGAAGTCTAACCTTTAAAAATTGTGAATCAACAACCAAAATTGTTGTACAACTGTAACTTATGTAATACTGTACATCAACTATACTTCAATTTAAAAAAAAAAGAAAACTATGCATTAGGCATCCTTTTGGCTCTTAAAACAAGTAATGAGGATAGAAAAAGTAGATGTTATGGAACTACTATCTGATTATAAGACAAATATTGATCTTGCTGGAGAAAATCTTCCTTCAATCAGTTTCTCACTTATGTTTTTCTTGAAAATGAGATTTGAAACATTGAAGCAATTAAAGAAAACAAATGAATTTTTTCACTGTCATAATGTCATCGGCAAAACAGTGACTATCAGTTATTAACTCAATAAAAAGAACAGCCAGGAAGTCAACACTAAAATATTTTTCATAACTAAGAAAAATTAAAAGAAAAAAAATAAATGTTGGCTAAATTATAAGAGAATTATAATTAGGCATCACTACCTCTCTTAAAACACTAACTCCATTACAAAATGTTTTAATGTTTAATAATGAAAAACTAGCCAGACGTCAAAGATATTGGTAGAAAATTAATATATAACCATGGAGAATGGCAATTATGATGTGTGTAGCAACAATAGATATATAAAGTAATGAAAAGTGAATAAAGGTAAACTTGGATATATACACTAAAACATTAATATTCAAAAATGATTTCATAGAATCAGGAGGCTTGAGAGTTGACAAATAATTAGTTATTAAGGAGTAAGGGTGTCTCTGGAAGATAATTTCTCATGAATAATGATGATTAGTTGTTACTGTTCAACTTCCAAGTTCAGTTGTTTCAATTTTAAGAATCCAATTACCACATTTTTCCATGAACTAATATATTAAAACTGAGAAAAAGACACAGCCCTTGACTTCACAGAATTTCAGCTTCATGAGGGAGAGAGCCACAACTCAGTATACCTCAGAACAGAACAGCAAGGGCAATAAGGATCATACCAGCATTGTGCACAGGGTAGCATCAGGGCCCACGGTCAACAGTGACTATCTCTTGTCTAAGAGGTCCTAGGCTTCACATACCAGGCATGGCATCAGCATTTGAATTAGGGAGTGAGCAGTTTTAGCCACACCAAGAATTAGAAAATAAGAGACTCCCTAGTAGGTAGGTGAGTGCTGCACTAATTAGTTTACATTTATTTTTTTTTACTTAACCCTTAAAAAAATTTATAAAGTAGATAATATTATTTATTTTATAGATGAGGAAACTATATATGAAAGTACTAACTGTTCTGACTAAAGTCATACAGGTGTACACTTCTATTTTGGGAGGCGAGGAATATATGTAACTTATTAGAATAAGTTAGGAGTCTGTCATAACTCCAATATCTGGCTTACACAAACTTTATTAGCCTTGGTCATATATGAGTGAGTTAGCTGCTCATTCAATTTGCCCAGGTGTGCACTTCAGACATTACAGGGTGAGTGAAGATTACTTCATTTCAAGGAATCCATCAGTTCTGGGGCTCCACACTACGCAGCACAGGTCTAGAAAGTTAAATAGGCTATTGGGGTGGATGGTAAGTATGGAATCAGATAATTTATTCAGGAGGCTAGTATATTAATCTGGGGGAAAGATGATGGTATCACGGACCAGAGTGGTTGCAAAAATGGTGTTAAAAGCAATCAAATTTTGAATATAGTTTTAAGGTAAAGCCACAGAAATTTGCTGTTAAATCAGTTATAAGGTTTGAGAAAAAGTGAGGTCAAATATAACTCAAGTTTTTGTCTGGAGATACTGGAATGCTAGAATTTCCCTTTTATTAAACGGTGATGACTGCGGAAGAAGCAGATAGGTAAGTAGTTCAGATTTGGATATGTTACATAAGATGCCTGACAGACACCTAAGTTGAACAGGTGCCATTCTGGATATACAAGTCTGAGTGCAGAGAAGTCCAGGCTGAAATACAAATTCAGGATTCATAAACATATTGAAAGTCTTGAGACTGAAAAAGACCATATCAAGAGTAACTGGCAATATAAGAGTCAAATTATTGATCCCTGGAGGAGAACCCAGAAAAATATAGAAGAAACAAATAAAGTGATGTTATGGAAGCCAAGTGATACAATTGTTTCAAAAAAGAGGTAGTTATTATACGTAATAAATGCATAAATGTTGCTCATAAATCTAGTAAGGTGAAGGTTGAAAACCGACTTCTAAATTTCATAATGTAAGTGTTACAGGTGATCTTGAGTTGAGTTGCTCCAGTGGAGCAGCTGGACAAAAGTCTAACTAGAGTGGTTTTGTAAGAGAAGATGGGGAGTACGGACAGCTCTTTCATGGAGAGGTAAAGGAGATAACATAATTTTTCAAGGAATTTTATAGAAAAATATATAATAGAGATAAATATATTGCAGCATATTTATATGCTGATATATATATATAATATAATTGATGATGCATTAGAATAACAGTATTAATATAAGAGAATATAAATCAGGAACAGAAAAACTCTTCTTTCTTCTTTCAATGATAATTTCCAAAATCTTAAATTCAGTTTCTTTGTTTATCTCTCTCATTTTCATTTAATAGTTTAATTTTTACAGTTGCTTCTCTAGGAAAATACAGGCTGCTAGCCCATCTTTCAAATTTTAATATGATTATATGCATGTACACATACGTGTGCATATATATACACATATCTGTTTGTGTGTATATACATATATACACACACACATATAAACACATACATATAGATGTAAATACAGTCTCTATTAGGGGACAAAATGAGAGGGTTGAACTAAATTATCTCTTAGTTCCCAGACTGTTTCTAAGGGACTATAATCCTTTCTTAACAGCTTCTTTGGAGATCTGCTTCATTCACTGGGAGCAGATGTTTGTAGAATTATTGCTTATGTTCACCTGTCACTATGAACTCCTGAAGCCGGCCTATTTAGGACCATTTCTTTTTCATTGAAAAAAAAAATGTGTTTAACACATTAATTCAAACTATATACTGATTAACAGGTTAATGAGGTTGGTTTTTCTCTATCTCAACCTGCTAGAGAATTCTGTTCGTTGGCCCATTTTCCCCTTAAAAATTGCTGCCTTGTCTCTTTTCAGTTTTGCTGACGCATACTAAATTCTACAGAACTTTGAACAGCCACATTTGTCTCATAAAAAGCAAAGAATACTACATTATTTTTTACTTTATGTTTAAATGAGTCTGATAACTGGAACTTCAGTTTTATTGAATATTATTACTCAATGCAATATGAAAAACTTAGGATTTTATAGTACAATTTGGATCACCATTATAATTCTGTCCAATCAGCACTGTCTTAGGCCATTAAGAACAGAGAGTAGATGCATACATATTCCAAAGTTGCTTTACATTTTCCAGGCAGATGGACTCATAAATGCTTTTGAATCGGCACGTTAGGAACTGATGAACGTTAGGAACTGATGGTCTATTTTCAAATAAGTCAATAAAGCACTTTTTTGGCCAAGTACTGTTATTAAAATGCCTGACTTTGTACACTTGGTTCTATCAACAAACTTTCTAAGTAATTAAAGTGTGAAAACTTATTAGACCTCATAGGAGACAGAAATCTAAATGGTATATTGAGACATAATCACTTCTCTCAGGGAGTTTACACCTTAATGCTAGGGAAAGAAAAATAACAACAACAAAAATAAACTCCCTTGAAATAATAATTATAATACAAGGCAAATGTGATAAAGGCTATAAATCACATATAGATCACTGATTTTTCTATTAAAAAGTTAGCGAGAGAATTATAAACAATTAGATCCAAAAGTTTAGAAGTTCCACAATTTAAGTAGATATGTAGATATATACTATTTTAACATTAGCTCTTATACACATGCAAAGATACTACTTTTTGTGTACTTACTACTTCAGAATTTTAAATGTCAGACTGTTGGTGGAAATTTAAATTGGTACAGCCACTATGGAGAACAGTATGGAGGTTCCTTAAAAAACTAAAAATAGAGCTACCATATGATCCAGCAATCCTACTCCTGGGCATATATCCAGAGAAAACTATAATTTAAAAAGATAAGTGCACCCCAATGGTCACTGCAGCACCATTTACAGCAGCCAAGACATAGAAGCAACCTAAATGGCCATCAACGGAGGAATGGATTAAGAAGATGTGGTACACACACACACACACACACACACACACACACACACACAGGAATATAACTCAGCCATAAAGAGGAATGAAACAATGCAATTTGCAGCAACTTCAATGTACCTAAAAAGTGTCATACTAAATGAAGTGAGACAGAGAAAGACAAATATCCTATGATATCACTTACATGTGGAATCTAAAAAAATGATATAAATGGACTTATTTACAAAACAGAAACAGACTCACAGACATAGAAAACAAACTTATGGTTACCAAAGGGGAAAGGTGGGGGGGTAGGGATAAATTAGGAATTTGGGATTAACATATACACACTACTATATACAAAATAATCAACAAGGACCTACTGTATAGCACAGGGTATTCTACTCAATATTCTGTAATAACCTATATGGGAAAAGAATCTTAAAAAGAATAGACAGACATATGTATATGTATAACTGAATCACTTTGTTGTATACCTGAAACTAACACAACATTGTAAATCAACTATACTCTCCAATATAAAATAAAAATTAAAAAAATTTAAAATGTCAAGAATATCACCTATTGCTTTTCTTAATCTTTTACCTAAAAATTAATTTATTAGTTCTTTCATTATGTTCCTATAGTCAAAGTTAATTTTTTTTTCATTTTTCATGTTTATATATTTTGTTTATTGCTAGGCAATTATATCTTAAAAAATCTTGACTATATATTTTTTAAAAATACACTATTTACACTCATAATTATATTGTGCAATCTCTAGTCACAGAATTATTATCACCTCTCTTTTTATTGCAAAGTACTGCAATATTCTAAGTAGATATTCATTATATTTTCAAAATATATAAAATCTGAAATTTAGGTTTTAAGACTAGTCTTAGGAAGAAAAAATGCCCCTTTAAGGTCATTTTGCTAATTCACTGAACTGTATCGCCGGCATCTTCCCAGGTATAGATAATTAACAACATTATATAAATACTTATTACTTTTAAACTTTCACTTAAAATCAAGAGCAATAATATACATTTCCTTGAGCCTGAATATAATTTTTAAAAATTATAGAAACTACCTTCTGCCATTTATGTAGTATACACAGAACTTGAAAAAGTTGATATAAATTTTATAATTTTTTTTTTTTTTTTTTTGCGGTACGTGGGCCTCTCACTGCTGTGGCCTCTCCCGTTGCGGAGCACAGGCTCCCGATGCGCAGGCTCAGCGGCCATGGCTCACTGGCCCAGCCGCTCCACGGCATGTGGGATCTTCCCGGACTGGGGCACGAACCCGTGTCCCCTGCATCGGCAGGCGGACTCTCAACCACTGCGCCACCAGGGAAGCCCAATTTTTATAATAATTTAACTTCATACTCTATCATTATAATGGATTAGTAACAGCTTGATTTTTTTAAGTTTGTATAAAACAGAACCATGACGTTTTCTAATTACCTATTTTACATGCTTTAGAACCATTACACTTCAAAAATATTTTTGAGAAGCCAGATGTTTGTCATTGATATTTTTAAAAAAATAACAGTTAAGAAATAAAAGTTCAGTTCAAAGTAAGCCTATGGACTTTTTAATGTACTTAACTTTGGGGTCTAAAAAGACAAACTCCCATAGAAAAAGAATCTTTCTACTTAAAAAATATGTTATTAATGAACATGTTGTTTTCCTAGAAACTTTTCCAACCTGGCTCCTATGGAGCTGCAGCATGTACATCCAGAGGAGAAGTAACATCAGGGTCTGGTGAGGAGGTCTCTTCAGTGCCTTCTTGAATTGTCCCCCCTTTTAGCAGTGTTGAAAATAGGTCTGGAAAAGCATAGGAAAGCTATATCAAATTTTCCTTAGGAGGTTTGTTCCGTACTGTTTTAGCAACTTTGCATGGTGAAGGTGTTCTATGGTATGACATTACGTATTCATTTTCACTAATGACTCTTCCTCTGTAAAATTAACAATATACTCAAGATAAATATATTTACATTGTAGTAACTCAAATCAAGTTATATTTGAAAATACACATGTGTGAGTCAGATCAGAAGCATCCTTAGAACTATGCATACGTAAAAATGATTTCTAAGAAAAGCTGAACTATTTAGAATGATATCTGTTATACAAAATGAAATATGATGCTTCTGGACAATCTAACTTTGATGTGCTATCTTTATAAGCTGAATTTCAAAGATATTTAAGTGTTGTATGCTCTTACACAGTCTGGAAAATATTAAATGCATTGTTTAATAGGGATAAATAAGAATTATTTCCATGTGCAATACATAGAATAGTTTTACATATATATGTTACATATATAATAGTTATATTATGTATGTGTTCACCCAAAATGAAAATATCGCTGATTACACTTCTAACCTTGAATGAAGAAAATTAAGATTGTATGTTGGCAGGAAAATACCACTTTCAATTTGTAAAAATGATCAGTGTAATTAGTTAAAGCAAAAAATATTTTTAAATTTGATTTTTCCCCATTATTGACTATCTGACATCTAGTAAAACTGATGATTTAGCTATAGCTATTTTCTAAAATCCCTAACAATATTAATATGAGTATTGTCTTCAGGTTTAGTGAAAACGAACACAGTAAAAACTACTTAAAAGAAGAGAGGTTGCTAAAACAGTAACCATTAATCTAAATGCTCTTAGTGTTACGGTATCATTTAAACTTGTACAAAGCTTGGGTAGACATTGAAGAATCAATATTATTTGAATTCCAGTATAACGACTGAAAGTGAATATAAACTGTAAATGGTATCACCATTTTTCATAGTGCTAGTATATTAAAAACAAGTAATGAAGAAGACTCTTTCATAATGCTAGGAGCAAAAATATTTAAAGCTATCATATTTGAAGGACTTTTTTGCTAACTCATGTTTTCATATTTAGGATTGATAGTCCTTTAGAAAAAGACATTTGAACCATGTGATTATTTTATGGTACTTAATATGTTAAAACTTATTTCAATCTCATTTGCCCTCCTAATTGCCCATTCTTAAATTCATAACTTTAAACTTCACTAATACTTGAAAACATTGTAAAGTAATATACATATTATAAATTAATTTTTGTAAATATTTCTATATCCACTTATCATATGACCATGATACAGTTACAGTACAATTATAGTTACTCAATATGTAGTTTGTTTAACAAAACACGAAATCAGTAGAAATATCTATCTGCTTGTGGTATTTTGTCTTTTGATTATTCTAGAAATCTGCATTTGGTTATTTCAAAGCCACAGTTAAAAATTAATAAGGTATGCTGGAAAAATTATTTCTAAAAATCAAATGATCACTTATGAAAATGTTAATTTACAACTAAGATTAGAAAACCCTAATGTGTTAATATAATTCCTTTAATAATGGCAGAATAAGGTAAAACCAAAATTAATCTTTAAGAATAAACTCTAAAAACACTCTTCATTTGAAAACTAAAGTTGAAAGAAAGGAAAATCTGACAGAAATTAATACTGACCCGCATGGGGGCTTCCCTGGTGGTGGAATGGTTAAGAATCCGCCTGCCAGAGCTTCCCTGGTGGCACAGTGGTTGGGAGTCCGCCTGCCGGTGCAGGGGACGCAGGTTCGTGCCCCGGTCCGGGAGGATCCCACATGCCGCTGAGCGGCTGGGCCCGTGAGCCATGACCGCTGGGCCTGCGCGTCCGGGGCCTGTGCTCAGCGGCGGGAGAGGCCACAGCAGTGAGAGGCCCGCGTACCGAAAAATAAGAAGAAGAAGAAGAATCTGCCTGCCAAAGCAGGGGACACAGCTTCCAGCCCTGGTCCGGGAATATCCCACATGCGGTGGAGCAACTAAGCCCATGTGCCACAACTACTGAGCCTGCACTCTGGAGCCCGCGAGCCACAACTACTGAGCCTGTGTGCCACAACTACTGAAGCCCGTGGGCCTAGAGCCCGTATTCTGCAACAAGAGAAGCCACCGCAATGAGCAGCCCACACACGGCAGCAAAGAGTAGCCCCTGCTCGCCGCAACTAGAGAAAGCCCCCATGCAGCAACAAAGACCCAACACAGCCAAAAATAAATAAATAAAATAAATAAATTTTAAAAATAGATAAATAAAGACTATGTGGTTAAAAAAAATACGGACCCCCATGACATTTAAATTAAATATCAGAATAGTCTAGTCAGTTAAAATGAAGTATTCTATTTACAGTCTTCTTTGTGGTTTAAGTATGTGCAAATTTATTTCCCCCATGGGAAAAAAATCATTAAAACAAGAAAATACATTTTATAATTTGAAAGCGAAACTCTATTAGTAACTTATTGTAGCATGAACAATACAATATTGGGGGGGAAAACCTATGGTTTAATGACAGAATCTTATAAGGAGAAGCTGTTCATCAACATGATACTGCAGGCATTTAAAAAATAATTTAATATTTAACAATCAAAAAACCTGTTGAATTAAAAGTGTGCATAGACACAAATGAAATCCTTCCAACTTATCTAAAAAATAAGAGCTTGTAAGAGTTCACAAGAGTTCATAAAAGATTCAGTGTTAAACATATATTTCAAATTTGAAGATGTCAAAGTCAAAATACACAGTAACAGTAAAATTAATTTGATTTTCATAAATTTCTGGCCAATCGGTTGTTACTTCGCACAAGCAAGCAGAATTTAAAAGACTAAAAAGAACAGATTTGGAAAGAAAAAAAAAATAGAAACAGGGAAAAAGTTTGTTGCTGAACAAAAAGACAGTCCAAGAGATAACTTCCCAAAGTTATGACACATAAACTTGGTATATTATACAGGTGAAATTAGTGAAAACTTCATTTTTCATGATTTAGTAATTAAATATATGGTTCACAAGACACGGGTGCTATAACAGGAGAAAAATTGCAAATTCTTTTTCTCACTGAAAGATTACAACAAATAATTAGATAGACATGACACACATGTGTACTAGTTGATATTAGAAACAGTCTAAATGTTAAGTACCAAATTGTTTCAGGCAATTTAAGGCAGTATCTTATAAGAGATGGAGTATAAACTGTAGCTTAAAGGAAGGGAGATGAAGTTCTCTAAGCACACTGGATCCTTAAGTATGTACACGAGTAAACAAATGAAACAAGAGAATGATAGCAAGCTCATGAACACTGTTAATTATAAACATCATTATACAATAAAATAAATATCAATATAATTAGCTGGTTATTAAAGGGTTTTAACGTTCCCAGTGTGTGTCTAGATAGCTTAGAGGGCAACAGAGAATCAATATAAGACAACTGCTAGGGTTACATGGAGGGACTGAGGCCAAGCTGAATTTAAGAGTGCCACACTGAATAATTCTCCACATCAGCAGGTAGAAATGAGAAAACTACAATAACCAAAAAGGATTCCTTGGTAAAATAAATTTTGGAAAATCTGAGAAAATCAAATTCAAATACTTTGTGTATTTGTATTGTACTTCTTATTTCTATAATTGAAAAAATATTTCGGTCTTTAAAGCCTTATTTTAAATTAGGAATACCTACCAGCAATGGTATGCTCTATGCCCCCATTTTTGGTGAAACCGTCATAAGACATCTCTCTCCAGTGTATACTTCAAATAACATTGGCCTACAGTAAAAAAAAAAATAGTACATGGCAATGGGAGAGGCTTAGGTTAGAAAAATGGCAAAGTTTTCTGCTGAGTTGCCACTGCAAATACTTGGAATCTCTCAGTAATTTCAAAATCTAACTGAGTGAACACAGTTTAACTTTAGTCATGGGTAGGAGTAACAGATGATCAAAGTGCTTGCTAGTTTTGAAATGCTTTCAGGGATACACAAAGCTAGGTCCTTAAGCCTTGGGCATGAAAGGACACCAATCCATCTTCTCTCTTATGCTCATTAGGAGACTTCTGATAGGGTACAGCAATATTCCTGGAACCCTGGGGCTTTCCTACTCTAAATGTTCCATCCCAGAGTGATGACTCCAGTGCACTCTTAGTGAACTAACTGCTTTTCTCACCTAAAAATAAAGCAAAACACTATTCTAGGATTAAACTTCATTTGGTTGTATGGCATGATATTAAAGATATTCAGAAGTGCCCCCCTCAGAAAGAAATTAAAGTATAAACAATAATGTCTACATATAATATTGGCAGAAGGTGAACGTAACACGAAGCCATGATAGGACGGCAACTAAGAGGAGGGAGGACACTTTGAAAACATAGCCCCACAGAGTTACAAAATAAATTTTACAAGATAAATAAAGCTTCATAGTCCTATGGTTTTAGCATTAGTTCTCTTGAAAGACTGTTGAAAAAACTATTCTGGGATATTTTCAGCTTCTGATAAAGGTAAAATAGCTTACGTTAGACTGTCTTCTGTTAATAAAAAGAATAAACTATGGAAATGACAGAGGATGAGAGAAACGGAAGAGACTTCAGGGAGGCAGAAACTAAAGGAGATAAGATCCTTGAAAGAAAAGTATCACACTAGTGAAGTGTCACATTTTAGACACCTCATCTACATTGAGGGCACAACTCGGTCTAGCTGAGGTGGCTAGAAAGGGATAGAAAGACCTCAAGATGAAAGGTGCGTTTTACTGACCCCCACCCCCACCCCAATGAGGACAGATGTTGGACTTTCTGGCTTTCAGAGCAGCTGGAAATTGGGGGTGGAGGTGCAGTTGTGCAGAGCCAGAGAGCAGGGGAGTCCACAAACCGCATATACACACCTCTCAAACCTTTGCTAACTCAAGCTGCTCTTGTTCTGGGCAAGACTATAAGCGGCCCAGAGGAAAAGAGCTGAAATCCTGAAAGAGCTTAGTAGAGATTTTAACAGCTGCCCACCCCAAAGGAGGTTAAGTTTGTATCTCAAGTCCCAACAAATTCAGAGGCTTTATAAACACTCCAGCTTTCCAGTAAAATACCACAAAAGCCATGCCTTAGGAATAAGGACCTTGTCTCCAGACTAAGGGACTGTCTCCACAACTGAGTACAAAACCATAATAGACTGAAGTAGCCCTAACAAAGCCTAAAACTAAGTCTCAAAAAAATCAAGGTCTGTAATTTAAGTGCCTAATAGAAGAAAACTCAAAACTTTTAGAGAAAAATTACATTATCCAAAGTCTCTAAAATACAGTTGACTCTTGAACAATATGGGTTTGAACTGCACAGGTCCACTCATACGTGGATTTTTTTCAATAAAAATACATATGCCTTGTACTATGCCATTTATATAAGGGATTTGAGCATCTGTGGATATTGGTATACTTGGGGACTCGTGGAACCAATCCCCCCAGATACTGAGGGATGAATATATATCATCCATAATGTCCAGTATACAATAAGAATTTAGTAAACATGAGAAGATACAGGAAAATATGACCCTGTATCAAGAGAAAAATCTGTCAGTTGAAACAAATATACAAACCAGATGTTGAACTTAGTAAAGAGGAGTTTAAAATAGTTATGATAAACCTATTAAAAAATCTATAAGAAAAGATGACTATAATGAATCAGGGGAGGTATAAAAACTGCAAAACAAAACAAAGCAAAGCAACCAAGAAAAAAATCTGGAATTGAACAATGCAATATCTGAAATAAAAAATCCAATGATAAGATTAAAAGCATATTGGACAGGGCTTCCCTGGTGGCGCAGTGGTTGAGAGTCCGCCTGCCGATGCAGGGGACACGGGTTCGTGCCCCGGTCCGGGAAGATCCCACATGCCGCGGAGCGGCTGGGCCCGTGAGCCACAGCCGCTGAGCCTGCGCGTCCGGACCCTGTGCTCCACAACGGGAGAGGCCACAACAATGAGAGGCCCGCATACCGCAAAAAAAAAAAAAAAAAAAACATATTGGACAAAACAGAGAAAAAGGATCACTGAACCTGAAACACAGGTTAACAGAAATCATCCACACCGAAGTATACAGAAAAAAAAAAAAAGATTTTAAAAAAAGAAAAGAGAATAAAAGCTCAATGACCTGAGGGACAGTATGAAGTAGTCTTGCATACATGTTTTTGGAGTCCCAGATAGAGAGGGAAGAGAGATTGGGGCAGAAATAGTTTTTGGAAAAAGGATAACAAAAAATTTTCTAAATTTAATCATAGAGAAACCCATAGTTTCAGGAAGCTTAGTAAAGTCCTTGCAGGGTAAATATAAAGAAAACTATAGCTTGTTTTTAATATTATGAACTTGGGATATTTTAATTACAGACATCATTTGTTCAGAAAACTAATATATGAATTATTTTATAAATGGTTACAAAAGCAGTTAACTTGTTGGAAGAGTAATTTGTGCGGAATTAACAACAGCATTAAACTCTGAAAAATTTCAGAAATTTGAGTTATTTGAAAGTCTAGGGCACCAAATTGAAAAAATAATAATGACCTTAAAATACTTCTTGAAAAGTATAAATATTACAATTTACCAAGTGATATTCATGAGGTGGTTTCTGTTTCTCCTTGTACATTTTATAAATACACCTTTTTTTGGCCGTTTTCTCATTGAAATTTTATTTTATTATTTTTTAACATCTTTATTGCACTATAATTGCTTTACAATGGTGTGTTAGTTTCTGCTTTATAACAAAGTGAATCAGCTATACATATACATATATCCCTATATCTTCTCCCTCTTGCATCTCCCTCCCACCCCTCGAGGTGGTCACAAAGCACCGAGCTGATCTCCTTATGCTATGTGGCTGCTTCCCACTAGCTAGCTATTTTACATTTGATAGTATATATATGTCCATGGCACTCTCTCACTTTGTCCCAGCTTACCCTTCCCCCTCTCCGTGTTCTTAATTCCATACACTTTTAAACATCATTGTTGATATTATGCTATTCCTCTTTTAGGACTGGTTGTAGATACTGCATTTTTTTTTCTTGGTATGGCAGAGTAGGATGAAGATATGGAATCTGTCTCATAGGATGAAATATTTAGCTAATGATCATTAAAATTTTATGAAGTATTGAGGTTCAAAGACACACACTGGAAACAGCTAAAAAGTGAGGGCCATGAAGAAGTTCTGAGAGCTAGTAAAAGGCATGATCAGACAATTTATGAAAAAGAACAATACCAATGGTCAATTCCAATAACCAACCAGCAAGCAAAGTATTGTAAATCAAAATATTTTTAGTCCACTAAATTGGCTAATACAATAAAACCCAATATTAATGCTATATGTGAAGTTCCATAAAAACAACTGAATAAAATGTGGGTTTGCTTGGTGAGCAAGGGTGAGCTTGCTGTATATATGGGAACCATTTGCCATGGTTATATATGTAATATCCATATTTGCATTATTTCAAGCAACCTTACTTATCTCACACTATTTTAAAAAAAAACTTCCTAGCTTTGGTAAAGCAGATTCATATATGGTGCTGATGGAAGTGCAATTATTAATTTCAGGTTCACTATTTCCCAAGTAATTTTTGTCATAGTCATGAAAAAAGCACATAAAAACCTCTGCCTTTGTAAGACTTACTTCTAGCAGTGATTGGTATCAAAAGTCTTACAATTTTGCAGCTTATGCGGATATAAATAAAATTTATTTTTAAGGCTTACTGAGGAAAATACTTTAAATTATTATTGATCCTTATGGAGTCCAAGCTGTTGGCTGTAGAACCTTATTTTGCAAAAGTTCTTCCCTTGAAAATATCACTTGCATAAATTCTGAAGTTATAACTGCTTCAAGAAAACCCAAACTAGCAGACAAGGTTGTGTGTTTGTGTGTGTGTGTGTGTTCAGGTGGCGAAAGGAATATGCCATAATTTTCTGATATTTGTAAAAATAATAGTAGGTAAATTGATTTTTCCAACCTTTTTTTTTTTTTTTTTTTTGCAGTATGCGGGCCTCTCACTCTTCTGGCCTCTCCCATTGCGGAGCACAGGCTCCGGACGTGCAGGATCAGTGGCCATGGCTCACGGGCCCAGCTGCTCCGCGGCATGTGGGATCTTCCCGGACGGGGGCACGAACCCATGTCCCCTGCATCGGCAGGCGGACTCTCAACCACTGCGCCACCAGGGAAGCTAAATTGATTTTTGATATAAGAAATCTTAAACTTGTTTGTTTTCTACATTAAAATAATGTTTCACCATGACTCTAGAGCTTTTTAAATCAATTATTATAAAAATTTTTGTCATAAAATACCATAGAAATAAAGCTATTTCTTACAAATAATGACAACTGTTGTCTGGTCATTTCCTGTTCTGTGTTAAGATGATCATCACAGTATTGTTTATGGTAGTCCAAAATAGAAACAAATATCTATACTTTCTCCCTTCTCTGACTCCTCAATCCATAGCTAGATGGCTGTTTCACATATTTAACTTTCCTCCAATTTCAGTCTAAAATTTATAGTCATACACTTACTCTGTATCCCTATAATTTCACACTAAATTCCTTTTTTCCCAAAAAACTTTCATATGTCCTAAACTGCCTCAACTTTCAATGATCTGCAACTTGATCCTGAACCGTTCCTATTTTCCCACTTCTTGCCAGGTGCTAATAAAACTGTAGAATTACAAGAGAATTCTGTTATAAATTGAGTAATTTCATTTGGAGAAATCTGAAAATTGAAGTAGAGGTAGGGGAAGCTAGATGTTTGTGGCAAAGTGTGCATTCTAAAAGTATAAAAAATAAACTGAAGTTTTTATAAACATCTTTAACTAAAGAAATGCACTAATAGGTGAAGAGAAAATAAAGGTCTACAACTTTGGAAACTTGGAGTTAAAATAATTAAATATATCCTTAGTAGAAGGGAGATGCACTAAGGCAATTTAACTTCCTTCTAAATACTGCAGATTAATCCTATTGAACATTCATTTTTTCATTATCTATAATTCATGTGGTTTATGTAATGTGAAAAATGTTAAATACTAGGGAAAATAGTTCTCTCTTAGAGGCTTTTGATAAATAAATAAAAAGCAAAAATTAGGCTGGATAACTGAAGTGTATTCTGTAATAGTTTTTTAGCTATTTTGTTTTGAAAATTTTCTCCCAAAATAGGAAAAAATACAGGAGGATATAAAGTTCGATGAGCTGTACCACTTAAATTTAATTACAAGTATCATATATTTTTAGCATTTTAATTTTTTAAAGTAAATCTCATAACACTTTAATTATAAATAATCTTTGAAAAATAAAGACAGTTTCCTACATAACCATTATCATATCTAATAAAACTGACAGTGATTCTTTAATATTATCTAAAAATATAGTCCATTTTCAAATTTACCTATATATCCAATCAAGGTCAACATCTTGCATTTGGCTATGTCTCTCTTTTTTAACCTGAACAACTCTTTTCCCCAATTATTTCATCTAGTGATTTTCATATCCTTTGACAACCTTTGCTGAATTAATTATTCCATTAGGTTTTGAAAAATGGTGATTTTCTAATTCTATTACTTCTTTATTTAGTAGGAGGAATTTTTCTATAATGAAAAACTGTCCCTCATGAACTAAGGCCATCCGGTTACCCAGAAATAGAGTTCCTACTGGAAAATGAATATAAATGCTTAATTCTTTTCTTTAATTACAAATATCCTAAGTAAGGATTTGGTATAATAGCTATCATAAAATATAAGGCTCTTTCTTTTATGCTTTCTCTCCCTCTCTCCCTCTCTCTCATATCAAGGTAGATGGAAGGATATTAATATCCTTAATATATTTCAATCAACTTCACTCATTACTCTTTATGACACAAATCTTCACAACCTTGGCCAACAGAAGCTCCATCAAATTGGCTTCTATGTTATCACAAATATAGACACAGTGCACTAGAAGTTATGACTTTTCAATGTATTTCAAAATCACTTCTGAAATTTAATTTATTTAGTACTGTTTAGTTATTCTAATTTAAGAGCTATATAAAGGCGTTGAGAGATTAGCCATTGTCAATTCATGACAATCATGAATATTTTAACAACATATATTAGGAGAAAAACATCATAAAATGCATGATGTAAAAAAATGGTATGTTTTATTTTCTGGATATTTTTTAAAAATTTAACCAAACATAATAAATATATTTGAAAAAATAATATAATAAATACAAAAAGTAAACATACAGTGATTTATATAGTTAATTAGTATGTACCTCTACTTATATATGATCTGAAAAAAAGTACTTACTAATTTTCAATTATCATATGATTTATCACCTTTAGAAAGTAACATGTTCTCACTGTAGTGCTAATCATAAAGAAAATTAAACTCACATATAAAAACAACACGGTTGAGTTTTTATTATATATATTTTCCTAACTATTCTTCTAGATAAAGTTCTATGTATAATCCTTAGTTTTAAAGTAAAACATAATTAGTCTAAACAAAGACAGTATTGTTGGATATCTGCATGAGACTTAACTTCTTTTTCTTATACAGGTAATTAATGGCCTTAAAGAATTCTGGGCAGAAGCTGGCTTGAAGTTAATGCCTTTTCGTAATCCATAAAATTTTGTATTAAATAAAACTTCCTCTTAAAGGCTACATAAACCTGTACCTCAAATACTATTCAAAAATGGAACAAATTACTTTTATTCCATGATGTATGTAAATTTTAATTATTTCAGTTTTCATTGCAGAGAACAAAAAATTTTATTAAGTTGAAGCTATTTTATGGACTTATTTTGATAAATGGGGGTGGGGGACTTCCCCAAAACATACAAAAATACAGGCATCCTAAAATTTATATACATACTGAAATACAATGTATTATAGACACACATACACACAATCATAAAGAAAACTATATAGGAAGTCCTCCCTAAAGGTTTCTGGAATAATGAAGTTGCAAAAAAAAAAAAAAAATGCTGCACATCAACACGAGGATAGTTTATCTAAATGGAAATATGTTTACACGTTTGTTTATTTTTGTAAATAGAACTTAATTAACCAAGAGAAGTTTGACACTAAACTTTTAAAAACTCCTGAAGAGCAGGTCTTTGGCATTACATAGGCATTCAGTAAATATATTGTGAATTGAATAAATGAAGGCATGTTTTCATTGTGTTTAATGTTTTCTGCTACATTCTCTACACTGTAGTGTAATGAAAGGAGATTTTTCTAATTTATCTAATAAGTAGATGAGAATTATACCATTAAATTCTTTGCACTTTTCCCATCAATTTGGTTTTATTTTAAAGTGTAAATTTAAAAATCTTTCGTTGTAGGAAGACACGTCACTGATAACGAAAATTCACATAAACACAAAATATTCTGTTAAGTTTTTAAAATATTTTTCTCTACCAACAATTTATTGTGATGAGAACACAAGATAAAATCAACTTCTGTTGCCTTTTCCCTTGTTTCTTAATTTGTAATGCAAGTATTTTGATTGGAGCTTAGGATATATATCTTTGCCTACTGTTAGATCATGTGCTCTCCTGTTGATTTTGTTTCCTTATGATTTTAGCTTTTATATGCGCTACTACAAAAATTTGTTTTTTAGTGATTATTTGAATCAAATCAAATGGCAGAGGAACTGGCAACGGAGAACTTCACAAATTACAGATCTACACTCAGAAATGTACTATGATTTTATGCAGTCCCTTTATTCTATGAAGTAGGATAATACTTGAACAAAATAGTATGGAAAATGAAGAAAAAATATCCACACTGTACTTATCAGCACGAAGAGCTTGAAGCAAAGTGATCTGTCAAATGAAGAAATATTAAGAAAATTATTATTAGAGATGGACACACATTTCTACTTTAGCTAAAGGCATAGGCTTTTAGATCTACAGTCAATTTTAAACCCTGCCTCAGTAGACTGAAAAATGATAGTTTCTCTTATTGAAATAGGGATAAATATAAAAAAAAATTCCCTAAAGCTAAATTAAATGAAGTGCCTAAATGAGTCATCTTAAAGCAAGAGACAACATTCCTTTGTAGATAATATTAATGTACTTTTATGAATTTCTGTGAAATCTATTCTCCTGTCACAAACTTTAATTGAATTCTTCCTAAAACTTCTTTTATTATGTATTTTATGTATAGATGTATAAATTTACTCCTTGCTCTCAAATCTGAATCTAGGAGCTTTTGTCATTCCCGAAAAGATTCTCTAATTTTGAAGTTCAGCTCCTTCTTCATACTCTCCCTAGCTTGCATACTAGTATTCTAATGTGCTATTTACTGCTGATATTAATGTAAAAAATACAACATATCCTTAAGCCTTGCAAAGAGTAGGCATTTTTTTCAATTACACAATTACTAAAAATGACTATATCCTACTGTTGTCCATATCTTATTTATGAATAATATAGTATAATGAATGAGGGATAACTTAGATTTGGTTTATGTTAACTATAAAATGTGCCTGCTTATGTTAAGAAATTGTGACATGGATATTTTATTAAAGTAATATTTCCTTATTTATTTACTTAATTTACTTTAAAAATTAATTCAAGAACACAGTAAATTCATTAAGTAGTGTTACAGAAAAGAAACCCTTTTGCCTCCATAGAAACTTGTTTATTAACCAGAAAATTAAGTATATAAGAACGTGAAATAAATAATGAATCAAAACTCATATATTAGAGACTTCCCTGGTGGTCCAGTGGTTAAGACTCCACGCTTCCAAAGCTTGGGGCCCAGGTTCCATCCCTGGTCAGGAGACTAGATCCCACGTGCATGCCGCAACTAAGAGTCCGCATGCCGCAACTAAAAGATCCCACATGCCTCAATGAAGATGCTGAACGCAGCAACGAAGATCCCACATACCACAGCTAAGACCCGGTGCAGCCAAATGAAATAAATATTTTAAAAATTCACAGTATGCTTTCAAATCACTACAATTCGTTTTTGGTTATCCCTCATATATAAGCTGGAATCTAAACATTTTTCAAAACAAATAAATATTACTAACTGTCCATACAATTAGAATAATGACTCGTAAAACAAATTGAGGTAAACCGTCTCTGAAAATGCTAAATAATTTTGAAAGCGCTATTTCATAAAATCAACAACTCTATAAAATAATAAGAATTCTGCTGAACTCTATAAAATAATCAATTATTTTTTAAGATTTCAAAATAGTTAACTAACTTCCTACTTTCCTCTGGTACAGACAGCATAACATATCATAGACTCAGTGATACAATAATAAGCAATTTATAGTTTTATATCTAGAAACATTTTTTTTTCAGTAGGGTAGAACTGAAATGGCATTCCCTTGTCATTTGCTTTATAAGCTCAAACATTAACTTTCTTGATGGGAGACTATAAAATGCTCCGTTCCTGTATAAAATATCTTTGACAAGAATTACTACAACATGTTTGGACTAAGTTATTTCTAGATTCCATAAATATCTCTCAATCATCTGTTTTTTAAAAATTAGATTGGTATCTTCCTCCATGTTTTATACATACTTCAAACCCATGTTTGAAATGTGAAATATATATTTAATTTCACTAAAAGAAGATTAAAGCCAAATATAATTTACTTAAAATACTATTAAAACACAATTTCAGAAAGCATTATAAAGTCAAGTCCCATAGTCGAAAACTGTAAACAAAATAATTTTTAATGTATTTCCTACTCATGTTCTTGTTGCCTTGCATGCTGCCTTCCATCACTGAAAGAACTGCAATGTGAAATTCTAGCCATCAGGCAGTGCCTTCATATATTAACTATTACTGACAGTACAATTTCTCATAATTTATTAGAGCACAACTTTTGAAATCTTAAAGCTAAGGATTTAAAAGGATACCTTTTCATGTTTTAATAACATTAGACTATAAAAATTTAATATGAAAAATTTAAATGTAATTTTATCCAATTGGAAAAGTGGAGCACTAGTTGATTTTGCCTTCAAAACATATTTTAACCTCTAGCATATTTGTAAATTTAGTGTTAATTACCTATCCATAAATCATAATTTTTTGTGCTCCAACCTTTACGCACTGCAAATATCAACCATGATTGTACCTTCAGAATACTTTAGTGGGCCTTGACTGTAGAGATGGGCCGAGGGGCAGAGGGGGAGAAGGAGAAAGGGGAAGGGGAAGGGGAGAGGGAAGAGGGAGGAGGAGAGAAGATAGAAAAAAGTAAAATAGGAAATAGTAAGGATACATATCATTTTTATGATTTTCTAAATATAGATTTGTATGTGTGCAATGTAAATATTTTTCTATCTATGGCATAAAAAACTTTGAAAAGATATATATGTAGGAGAATTAGAGTATGTTAGAAAAACAGTTCTTTAGCTGTGATTATAAAATTGAAGACTATTAATGGTACTGTAGTGATTCACAAATATTAAATCATCCACATTTTTGTAGTTTACTAAGCATTAGACTACAGTCAATCAATAAAACATACTAAGTTCTTATTTTGTAAATTTCATTAAGTTATTAAAATTGGGTCTTTGCAATTTGGGGGCTTCTTGTATTTCTTGATTGTCCAGTATTTTGAACTTATTGACCCTCTGTTCTGGAAGCCTACAGTAATAATAATAATGGTCTCTTCAGGTAGTAAGCAATAAGTCTTTTAATCAAAAGGGCAGTCTTCTATGCATTCGGCCATATTAGACCCAGTTTACTTCCCACCACTTGAGGATAGTGCTTTCACTCTCCTACTCATTACTCATGGCATACTGGAGGCCCTATCTCTTTTGTCCTTCCTATGGTTCACTGTTTTCCCTATGACCCCTTCAAGACTATTATATACATTATTTGTTTCCTCAGACCTTCAGTAAACACAGAAGGGTATTTATTAACCTATCAAGTAATGCCAACGATACTACTATGTCATATTACCAAAAGTAGCAACGATGATACAAAAAAGGAAAAGCTTAAAAGAGGATGCCAAATACTCCCTGCATTTATTATTATGAGAATTATCAATTATGCTTTTATTTCTTTATCTTCTGCACAGGTTAAAATCAACATTTCTCTCTATCTCCAGTAAGACACTTGTTTACAAACAACTGATATAGATCAGTTCCCTAAGACTGCTCTCAAGCTTCCAAATCAAAAAGTAAATTTAATTATGCCTTTTAGGTAACCCTGGAACCAAAAAGTTCAAATATGTGTACATCATTCTTTACCCATCCACAAATATGGATAGTTCTATTCACCATCT
Organism: Aethalodelphis obliquidens; assembly: GCF_003676395.1. Lineage (NCBI taxonomy): Eukaryota > Metazoa > Chordata > Mammalia > Artiodactyla > Delphinidae > Aethalodelphis > Aethalodelphis obliquidens. The sequence continues at coordinate 44,740,445 of NW_020837945.1, read as the reverse complement.
TCTCGTTCTTTAGGACTTGAATACTACATAACATTTTCAGGACTCAATTAATAGCATTTTAAGTCATAAATTATTAAAAGCATGACATATATCTAAAACCACATTGAAATACAAAGCGTCTGTAAAATTTTAATTTATTGAAGGCCTGTATTTCACCACTTGCATCTCTAGAATCCCACAAACGTACATACACCCATACAATGGTGGTTTCTCCTATTTCGCAGTATCTGTTTCTCACCTACAAAACTAGGACAAAACAGTACATATTACATAGAGTTGTTTTCTAGTTAAATAAAATTAACATATGTAAAGTGCTGGGGACACAGCAAGCACAGTAAGTGTGTGCTATCACTATTATTATTGCTACTAGCAATTGCTACCATTACCAACATCATGTGAGAGGGCTATGGCAGTATAAAGGGAAGAACATGTATTGGAGTGAGATACATTTTAATTTAAATCTTGACTCCCTGAGAGAGAAATGCTGGTATTATGTAAGATATTTTCTTATAGTTTACAAGCTTCATCTTCCTTACCTATAAAATTAGAATAACAATAAATGACAGAATTTTTGTAAGAATTAAATTTCAAAATATAGGTAGAGTAGTAGGGACACAGTTGGTGTTCCTGGAACTTCTCCCCCTCATCACTTCCCATTCAACCTAAATTTAACCATTTCTATGCATTATAGAGTAATTCCACAGCTTCCACCAGAAAACAATGGTTTTCTTCAGGTATAGATGAATTGGATTAGCCAAAATTACTTTATGTACCACTTACAAAAAATAAACCTCTCATTAAGATTAAAATAAAAATAATGAATACACATGAATAAAGGAATGCATAATTTAAAATAAGAAAAAGAAACAAGTATTTGAATATATGTGACATTTTCTTTACATTAACTTTTAGCTGCCATGGTTTACTTTAACTTCTTTTTCCTTTATTTTCCTTTAGAAGACACATCTTATTTTTTCACAGTGCTTTTAGTTTTAAAAAGCCAACGCCTTGGGAATTCCCTGGCTGTCCAGTGGTTAGGACTCCATACTCTCTCACTGCCTAGGGCCAGGGTTTAATCCCTGGTCAGGGAACTACCATCCAACAAGCCGCGTGGGGCGGCCAAAAAAAATACAAACAAAAGCCAATGCCGTAATTTTATAAATGTTCAGAGTCCATCCATAGTACCTATATTTAATATTTAAACACTACAGACAAAAAATATGTAAATTACCTATCTAAAGGTTTTGTTTCTTCTTTAACACTAACATTTTCCACTAATTTGCATATGTAATTTTCCTAAACTGAAATTTGATTTTTTTACCTCACAACTTTCTCCCAATGTCACAAAAAAATTTCTATGACCTTCTTCAACATTCTTTTAATTTCTATTTCAGTAACAGAAAGAGTGTGGGAAAATACTGAACTAGGTAACTCTGCTCTAGAATATACATAAATCTTCATACTCCCCAGGCAAACAAGAAGACTCCTCAACTTTCTTTTCCTTCTAGCTAATACCTTTTATCCCTTGATAGGAGTTTCTCTAGTAAACTCTGCCATATCGCCATCTAGTTGTGCCAAAGATCATGAAGTATTTTCTTCATAACACTGCATAAATTAACTGAGTAGGGTTCTCTGGAACTCCTATTCTTTTTAAACCATGAACTATAACTTTAAGAGCTGAAATTAATTTTGTCAGAAATTTTTCAATGTAATATTCGGTTTGGAAGCCAGAATTCTAACTAGATCCTTTTGAATTCAGATACTTTTATCAGAACATTTGTGGCTGCTGATCATAACTAGAATGGCTTTTTAAAACATATGATTACTAACAGTATCTAAAATCATATTTACTTTTCCACCTAAAAAAATTTTATTTTTGCATAACATAAAACTTTCCTAAATAGAGAAGCACTCATCATTGATTGAAAAAATTAAGTAGATTTTTCTGAATAGCAAAAAAGGTAGCTATTTCCGATTCATCTAATTTCCGATTCTTCTAATCTTTTAGGATAATTTGTTAACAAATTACTAACCGCAAGTCTGTAATTATACTCTAAAAGAAGCCCTCCTCCAACAATTCTTTCTTTACTGGCATAAAAATTCATTTGAAAGTTGACATGTAGCTTCAGGAATACAAGAGATTCATAAAAGATAAAATTGTTTCTATAAGTTGTAATCAGAGGAATAAATCTGTATCTTTAGCTGCATTTTTAATATTGCTGATTGTACCACTCCATTACACCTTGCTTGAATTGTAGCCATTAATTCTTAAAATATTTATTCTTCACACCAAATCACTTATATTCCTTAGTCTGTATCACTATACTTAGTACAGGGAGGACCTCAATAATCCTTTGTTAAACACATTGAGGGAGATAAGAATGAGAAAAAAAAAGGTTAAAATCAATACTGAGTTTTAGTTATCTTTAGCTAAATTATTAATCTTGAAAACTATTTTATTCCTGACAACTAGCTCTCTATAGATCATTCATTCAATACATACTTATTGAGCATCTACTATATAAAAGACACTGGGACAGATGTTGATGATAAAGCAATTAACCAGACTGTCTGATCTCTACTATCTCATAGATTATGATCCAAGAGGAGACTCAGACAACTGAGCATTTAATCTCACAATTTATTATTTTGTTACAATTATAACATGTTCTCTGAAGGTGAAGTGCAAAGTGCTGAAAGTGGGGTATGATCAGGTTTAGGAAGTTAGAGAATTCTTCCCTAAAAAAAAAAATTTAAAGTCAACAATGCATAGTAAGATAGAGCAGGGTCTGCAGCCACAGTGTGAATTGGACTATGTCACTCCCTTAGAATAAAATCCACATTCTTTAATGTGGCACACACAAGGCCATTCAAAACTCCTCTTGGCTACTTCTCCAGTTCTATTTTATACTGCTTTTCCCTCTCTCAAAACGATGCTGCTAGCATATTCAACCATGTTTCCTTTCTTTAAATCACTGTGCTCTCTTGCTTAAGGATTTGTGATTATGTCTGAAAAACTTGTGCCTTTCTACCTCTTGCCTGACTAAGTCCTACCCAACCTTCAGATCTCCAATTAGATGTTACTTCTCCTAAGGAGCTTTCCCTAACCTCTGTGATTGGGGTAGATGCTTCCTCTACTATTTCACAGCACCTGGTGTTTTTTACACCAACACTTTTAACTCACAATATTGGAATTTCCTGTTTACTTTTCCCTATCTCCCGCTAGGCTACACATTTCATGAGGGCAAATCTGTTGTTTTCACTATTGACTGGCATTTGGTTCCTGACTTACTCAGAAGGTTCATCCCAGTAATTTTATGCACTTCAACATGACAGGACTCTCTTTTAAGGCAAACAAATTTTAGACCAAACTTCTAACATTATAAAAGGATTGTATTATGTATATTTAATGACTGACTGAAGGGGGTCAGAAATAAAAACCTTAAAAAGAGAGAGAAGATTGATACCACTGATGGTGAAGTTAAAAAGAACAGAAACTTTTGGAAAGTGAATCTTAATTGTTTTTCTTTTTAAGTGTATTTCATTTATGTATACTCCATCCCTATCTAAAATTATTTAAATTTATTTAGGATAACTACTGTCTTTTTTAGATTTCTTGTATTCCAGTTCTTAGGCATCTAAATTGAGACATCCTATATTCAGTAGAGGAAAGGTAATAGAAGGTAGAAAAACAAATGACTTTAGATGAAATAATGTGAAAAAGACATTTAAATCTATACATAAAATTGGCATATTAAAATCCTTTAAGAAATAAAAGAACTGTGCTAGCTTTAACAGTAAATTTAACTTATACACAGAGCCAATCATTACCATGTTATAGATTCATTTAAATTAAACAGCAAGATCAATTTTCTTATTATTAAATGTTTGGTTTTTTTAAATTAAAAATATTTAAAAGACATCAAAGCTATAACTAATATTAAACAGACAAGAATTTGCTCAGCATTACATTTGAACAAATGTTAAACTCTGATTTTATTAATTCCATATCTTTTGCTTCAAAAAAATAAATTTTTACAAATTCCACTAAAGGTCATATCCTCTGCTCTCTTCCATGAGTATGCTCAAAGAAAACTGTTATCTTAAAGTTGTTATGCACTTTTCATATTTTACTACATACATCCATAATTTTTATATTAAAAAAATGTGTTCTTAAGATGTTAAAGCCCTCCACATTTTAAAAATATAACCATATGTTTTCATTAAAGTGAGATTAACTAGAAAAAGAATAAGACAGGGCTTTAGTGTCTTTGAATTAAAAAATTTAATTTGAATGAACAGAAATAGCATCCGCTTTCTGACTTATAATCACAAAACATGAGTTGTAAATGTTTAACTCATTCCTGATATGTTATTTTTAAATGACTTTACTGAGGTATAATTGATACACACAAAAAAATGCACATATTTAATGTATGAGATTTGATGAGTTTGGACATATGCATACACCGTGAATGAAATCATCACCACAATCAAGATAATAGACAATAATATTTTAATTTTTATGATTATAATATACACTCAATTTCTAAATTTCTAAAACTGTAGCTAGATAAATAATATTTCTATGAGTGTTGAATGTTTATAAAGCTAGTATTTTAACATAATAGCCATCAGCATTTCTCCCCTAAAGACAGCTTGATTTTCAGAAAAATGTTGAAGTGTCATGATCATATTTTAAGCAAATATATCAAAGTAAAACAATTCATAAGGCATTTAGAAGCACAAAGTATTATAAATGCAATGGGAAGGAGATAAACATTCAAGAGAAAAACAATGGTATTTCAGTCAACAATAATTAATGTGCTCCTTCTATGAGTCAGAAACTCTGCAGAGAGGGGTTAAAAAGGTAGACTTGTACATTATAGTGTTATGGGGAAACACACAAGCGTTAGGGAGAAGAGAATGGTGTGTAAGGGGTTAGAGAATGATGAATTCAGAAGGTTATTTTAGATAGTTTGGGTTATATTTCACAGCAAATTGGCTATGGTGCTGATGTCACAGGTGTACATAAGACATCAAATTGTACACTTAAACATTTACAGTTTATTTTGTTTCAAATATATCTCAATAAAATGGTTAAAAACAAAGACTGAGAAAAAATACAAGTTTAAAGGCAAATTCAAGGAATAGGAAGAAGGCCAGTACTGGCCAGAGGGAGCGGTAGGTGATGGGGCTGGAGAGGTAGGCTGGCCCTGTTTACATAGAACCTTTCAGGACACATATTTAGTCCTTTGAATTTTGCTCTAAAAGTGAAAGGATGCTATTAGAGGTTTCTAGCAAAACAGTGATATGATATAATTTTAAAGGATCACTGTGGGTATTGTTGAGAGAATAAGGCAACAAGTAGAAAGAAGAGAGACCAATTATAAGGCTATTGCTAGGCCGGGACTAAGAGGGCAGTGGGGAAGATGTTAGGAAATGTTCACATTGAAGTTATATTTAAATGGTAGAGAGGCACCAAGTCTGACTCTTATGTTTGTTGCCTGAGCAATTGGGTAGATTATGGCTCCAATTAACTGACACTAGGAAAATTCGGGAAGAGGGTTTTATTTTGTTTTATTTTTGCTGTGTGAGAAAAATCAATAACTCCTTCTTGGACAGAGTGTTTTGAATTCCCATTAGACATCTAAGTGGTGACAGCAAATAGAGAGTCAGATTCAAAAGCCTGGAGTTCAGAGGGAACATTAGAGAAAAAGACATAATTTTTAAAAACACTACTTAATTAATGTCATTTAAGCCACCAACTAGATGGGATCACCTGTTATTACTGACAGAGAAAAGACCAGGAAAGTAGAAAAAAAACCACATGGAGTACAAACACCCAGAAGTCAAGTAAAGGAGAGGTACAGTGACCAACTTTGTCAAATATTCCTGAGAGGATGATTAAAATTCAAATTAAACAAAAGATTTGGCAACATGGAGTTAATGATTTTAAGGGCTGATAAGGACAGTTTCAGTGGAGAAAGTCTGTGAGAAGAAAGATCATGAGAATATGAGCCTCCCTGCCCCCCCAAAATTGGACACGCTACAGACTACAGAGAAGGTGACGGAGTGAATCATGCATGCCCTATTGTCAAAGAAAGATTGCTTTAAACATGGAAGATATTACAGAACATTTGGGGGAGTGTTTAAGCACATGGAGATCGATGATGTAAGAGAGAATGGTATTTGTAAAAGTGAAATTCTTGAGTATAGAGAACCCTATAGATTCTCTAATATGAAGTCTTAGTTATATAAATTAATTCCTTCCTTCTTTCTTTCTTCCCTTCTATTTTTCCTTCTCTCCCTTCCTACTTTCCCGCTTCCTTCTTTCCTAGAAAATGCAGTCATCAAAATGGATCAGGACTTTGCAAGGCATCTGTCAAGTTTCTGTGGTGTCCTGTGCACGATGTAGACAAGCTGATTCAATCACAAGGACAATTAATTGATTACTACGAATTTAGTGGCCATGCCCAAAAGGTACTAATTTAAAAGTGGATTAACAGATTGTTTTTGTTGTTAAAAAATGTAACCATAACATAATACTCTGTTCAGTCCTGTATACCACTTTCATCAATAATTTCTACGAATATACTAAGGGCACACTTAGCACATTTATGAATAATACAAAACTTAGGAAGACAGACTTTAGCTCAGTATAAGAAAGACTTTACTGGCATTTAGAATTATCCAGAGATGGATCGGGCATCCTCAGTAATTAATAAGCTAATTATTTATGGGAGTGTGCAAGCACAAATGAGTTACTTACAGACACCAGATGGAATGGCGGAAGCTTACATTATATCTAGACCAACTCCCACATTTTATGATTGAAGAAATATATGCCCAGAGGCACACAGGAGTTGCTCTAGGTCAAGCATAAATTCAGCAGCAGAATCAACATTCATGACTCCCATCCAGAGTTACCTATTAAGAAAGTTGCGGTTTAAGGCCACAATGTAATAACTGTAATAGTTACATAACTGTTGAGTTACAGAGTTCACTGAGATTGGTCATGTTGTTTGACTTCATTCATTCATTTACATAAAAAACATATATTATGCACCTTTAACATAAAAGGCACTGTGAAGGCTTCTTAAGATGTAATATTTAGAATATATTAAAGTTACTCCATCTTTAGTTTCAATGTTATAAATTAATTAACATAGAAGGTACAGTATTATGATCAGTTGCCTCATATCCTGTCTGGAAAGGGGTAAAATATAAATTTAGTAAGTTAAATTCAAATATATACTGTTATTTTTACTACATACATACATATGTTGTAGAGTTTAATATCTCAGATATGGATATTAGCCATTTCCAAATGCCAAAGAGAGGGAGATAGCAGAAAAGAATGAAAACCAATCAAATAAGTATTAAAATATATTTATGAAACAATTCATATTACATTTTTCTTTACCCCAGAATTTTTCACTGGCACCTGAATTTGAAAACTAATTCAAAGGTTATACATCTAGTGGACTAGCTTAAGATATTAAAATAAGTTATTGGGTTTTTTTCTTAATTATCTGAGAGGTGTACCCATATAATCCTCATCCACACTAACTATATTAGTTTAAAAATTAATTCTTTAGAAGTTAACATGACACTTAGCTCTGTCCTGAAAAATCTCTCCAAACTCTTTACTTTTTTAAGATAACGACAGAACAAAAACAACCAGTTAAAAGAACATGAAAAATATCGTATCTGCCATCAAAATTCTGTCTACACCTCTCTATATCTACTGCTGAAACCTTAGACTACATTGCTTACTAATTGAATCAATATAAAGCAAGAGAAACCTATGACCCCTGTTCTTTATCTTGCTCAGTTGCTTCAATTACTTTACAAATCTCTGAAAATTTTATTTCTGGCTCATAGTAGATTAACGTCAACAAAACCATTCCCTTAAAACCAGATTAAGATGATCCCTTCATGTCACAGTGCCTCCAAATAAACTCAAATAGCCTTTGCTTTCAAAGTCATCAACAGTTTACAATAAGAACACAGAAAAGAAGTGTTTTCTTCATTGTAAAACTTTAAAAAGATTTCAAATATTTACTTACTTATCTTTCTTTACAACACTTTCTCATATCCAGCTCACCCTCTGCCCCAGCTGCTCCCAGATTCCACTGAACTTCATGAACTCTCAGTTAAGAATAGACAGATATTGTTACCTCAGAATATGAAATAAAAACTGCTAAAATATGAATATAAAAATTGAAGAAATATAATTTTACTATACTTACTGACCTCAGATAAGAACTAATAACAAGCTAAGTAAGCAAAATATGAGAAATATGCAACATAAAATTGAATCATATAAAAATAGCCGTTCAAGTCAGTGTTTCACTGTACCACATCCCATTGATAATAGGGCATGGCAAATCTCTGGTGAAATATCTGAAACATTTTGAAAAATTCTGTGGTAATTCAGTTTTATTCCCTTATTGATAGGAAAAAGATAGAAACTGTTAAATAAATAAATAAGACTATACTAGCCTTTGGAGTAAAATTATATATAACATGTGATATAGATTCATAGAAGAGATAGTTAAAAAAACTTAACCTACTTGGTTGAATGGTACTGAACTTTGACATTTTCCCAGGATTGTATATACTCAGCATATATTATAAATTATTTTGTTAAATTACACCAAATATATGACTTCAAGGAGAGACTACTGGCTATCTTAAAATCAGTAATAAAATAACCAATAATTACAGAAAATCAGAAACATGAAGTATCCCTGAATCTCTTCTAGAATCTGAGATCTTTTACTAAATACTGAAAACACTAAAGAGTATAAATGCAAACAAAAGATGCATACAAAAGATGCAATATCAATGCAAATAAAAGACAGAAAACACAAGGCAATTATAGAACAAGAATGAAATATCAAAATAATGTTTTTGCTTGTTATCAACAATAGATAAAAGTTTAGAAATAGATGCAAGACCCAGGAGCTAATAAATCTGATTTGCAACTTTTCCATCATCGTAATGTACAGATAATCTGGATAATCAAAAGAAATAAAAATAAACATTTTTCAGTGGGGTATATAATAAATAACACCAATAACAGTCCCTTAAACATAATGGGTGAACAATAAATATTACTAAAGAAGTAAAGTAAATTATCTAACTGGTCAGTCTTAAAATATATGCATTCAAGGTATCTATAGCAAACTTTTCTAAACATATTTCTAAAAGTGCTAAATATATTTTAATGAATGATACATAATGTAAATCAGACATGCACATTATTTACAATTGTCTTTTATAAAAATTTTTTTTGCAGATCCTTTTATTATCACCTTCCTTGACATTTTATCAAAAATAGGACAAGTGGCAGGAAGTCATCTTTTATAAATCCAACTTAGGGGCCTACTTTTGTCCATGAATATCTCCATTTCCTTAGTACCAAGTTCCCTCCACCTTTGCTGCCTACCACTCCCAACAGGATTCCAGGAATCATTTATCTGAAAGCTCAGTGTCTTGCAAACTTAGACCTGATAATCTTATCCTTGTAGAACTTGTGTCCTTTCTCATAATCTCCATCCTTCCCCATGTCCTAGTTTCTCCTATTTACTTCCAGTGACCCAAATTCTGCTCTACTTTTCTGTACTATAAACTTTCTAGAGAAAAAGGTGTCTTGAAAACTCTTTAATTCCTAACTCAACAGTTGTCCTAAGCCAACTACTGTAGATTTTGCTGCTGCTGCTATGTAGTCTTATGGACCACAAGAAGCAACATAGAAAATTAAGACAAAGAACAAATGATGTAACTGGAAATTGTAGACAAAGGTGCAAAAACAAAGATATTCTGAAAAAAGGGTATGACAGGGCACAAGGGCACATGGCATGTCAGGATGTCACAACTGGGATGATACAAGTTCCCTCATTGGCAGTGTTCAAGATACTCAATAGGTAAATACATGAAATAAGAGGGTCTTGATGTACTGTGGAACAGGTGTGAGAGCATGAGGAATAGGGTTCCAAAGTAAAGAAACTGAGAAACAGGGAAGACAGAAGCCTGGACTTAAGTAAAACTTAACCAAAGATGGCTGACACTTGAGCCACTTCACATACAGTGCCGGTCTCAGAACAGAGCGGAAATCTGAGACTGCAAGATCTACAGAAATAAAAGTAAAAACAAAAAGAGAGGGAGAGAGAGAGAGAAAGTACGGGAACTGGAAGTTATCTTGCCTGCTTCCTCTCTCTCCTGCAGCTATGCGTAGCAATTTCTTGGTAAATTAATCTGGGTAATTTGTTATCTTTAAAAAGTAAAAGAAAGGAAAGAAAAATAATATTTTTGGTATTTCACTGGGTTTCTCAGTGATTTCTCAATATGATCTGTACTCAGCAGAGCTTATAAAATGTAATTTTATAAAATGTTAATTTTGAGTTTTGAACTGCTAATCTTTATAGATTAGAATGACAACAAAGTTATTCTAATTTAAAAATCTTAAAATATGAGAGTATGATTTGTAGGTAATCTATGATAAAATTCATTACTCATGTAGCCTAAAAATTTACTATTTAAAAAGATCCATAGATAGTAAATTAAAATCAAATTCTCTTCTCTAGTATCTGTACAGATTGTCACTCTTGGTGATTCCTATCATAGTTAAGAAAAACCTGATAAGCATAATTAATAGTCTTTCCTACATGCTACAAGTTTTTTTGCAAGTGACAAAACACACTGAGCTATTTCATTTCAAGTACGTTTATCATTCTAGAATCCAGTGCCACAGAACTGTGAAATACCTAGTTTGGTTTAGATAACATTAATAACTTTAATTTTGTGTTTATTTTCTTTGCAGAGAGATATAATAATATTTCATATGATTTTTAAATCTTTATTTTCACATTTAATTAGATGAATTCAGGATTCTGGATGATTAAGCCAAGTGCCGTGGACTGAGTAACTGCATGCTCAGACTAATAATTCTGAACATTAAAAGTTACAATTTAAAAAAAAGTCAAACACGGGGGGAACATTCTATATCACATGTAAAATAGTTTTCAAAGAATTTTAAAACAAAATATTCCTATAAAACTATTCACAGAACAGGAAAGATCTTAAGGCCTTGAAGTTCTTATAGATGCAAGTCACCATAAAACATCTATGATTCAGTGAAACTTTATTTGAAGTATCATAAATATTAATGTACTTTGAATTCTAAAGCCATTTTTCTTTGTTCTCTTAGAAATAGTTAATAACTAGGCAATTAACATCTTCAAGCGTGTGTCATTTGTACTTTTTCCACTCCCTAGGCAAGGTTCTCATAAATGGTAAAACTAGGAAAGAATGTTGTTGGTTTTATGGTTTGTGGTATGTATTTGCTTTTCAATACATACAGTGCTATCAGCATAAACAAGAACATTAGTTTTAAAGCTCTTTTGTCAGTGTTATTGTCTGTTTACAATGTTAATTTGACAGGTAAAATATTTTCGTTTTCATTTCTGTAAGAGTTATTTTATTTGGCAGGAGCTTCATGCATATCATCATCCTGTATATCAAATTTAGAAGTATTACCGCTGCTGGAATCCTGGCAAATACCTAAAAATTTCTGCTGTACCTTTTGAACAGGCTGTCAAAGAGGGTTCCATAGAATATCTGAGTCAAAGGAGTTAATTGTTATTAATGCAGGGGGGAACGGGAGTGAACTTCTACAACTCTCACCCTTGCTCCCTTTGCACTAGCCATGCTGGCTCTCATGTTTTCACTCATACTTGTCAACCATCCAAGCTTGAAAGATTTTACACTAGATGACAGCTCTCCCAAGAACACTCTTCTCTCTGCTACTCACATGGCTCATAATCCTTTTTTTTTTCCTTTAAGGTTTGCTCAAATATTACTTTATCAGTGAGATCTCGCCCAACTCCAGCACCATTTCACCATCAGTCTGTCACTCTTTTCTCATTACTTTATTTCATCTTGGCGCTTGTCACCACTTTACATTGTAGTAACATACATGTAATAATTTTCTTTCTCTCTCTGTTAAAATGTAAACACTCTGTAAAACAGAAGCTTTGTCTGTTTTGTCCATGTCTAGGTCCCCCGTGTTTAAAATATATCTGGCACAGAGCAGATGCTCAATATACACTTGTTGAGTTAATGGACAGAATTAGTATATGTGGTAGCAATTTCCAATAATCCACTGCTGCCCGACATCCAGGTAAGTCCTGTCAATGAGACACTGGTGGGAGATTAGAAGCAGGAGGAGAAAGGGCATTTTTTTCCCCTATTCTATCAATACTATGGCTCTGGCCGCTGAGGCAGGGGTAGTTCAGCAGCGTCAGCCATAGAGCCTCACTGGCTCTGGCTCCAGGCAATGCAGAATCAGCAACCGAGTTGTGGACTCCAGCCATGGCAGAGAGGAGTCCAAGAGCTTCAGCCAACTGTGGGCCACAAGACTCTTAGCATTCGTAGGTGTGGGACTCCTGGCTTGCTGAAAAATGGAGTCAGTAGTTTCAAGAGCAGGAGTGGCCATAGCAGCCCTCCAAAATGGGGCTCTGGGTAATTATTTTTGGCACTCCAGTCCAAGGGGTAAGAGTAGTTTCCTGCAGTTACTGATATTTTCATATATGTACTTTCCCCCTTTTACTCCTCCAGTCCTTCTAACACATTTGTAAACAATTTCTGTTTTAATTCCTTTGTTTGAATTAACTAGGGAAGGTTTTTGTTTTCCTACGAGACAAGACTGATCACACTGCTTTAAAAATAACTTTCTAAATTAGCACAGCATTGTAAATCAACTATACTTCAATTTAAAAATTATAAATAAATAAAAATAAATAAATAACTTTCTGACAAATACCTGCTCAGTTTAACAGCAAGTGTGCCCATCCTTCCCAATGCAGCAATCCCACACAATGCTAAAGAATTCCAAGAGGTATCCACTGCCCTAGTCCTTTCCATGGTCTTTTCCCATCTTTTCATTGTCTTTCAATATAATCCTCTGATATGTTAAATTAGTCATAAGTTTTGTGACACTGGCAAAATCATCCCACTCTGTAGTAAGCCACAATGATGTCTTTAAGTCCTTGTATGTTACTTGTAAGTACAATAGATAAAAAGTACTTGCCAGGACAATTTCCAGCCTTCCTCTTGGTACTATGTAGCATGCAGATTTAAGAGATGTTTGGCAGAAATGACACATTAATGCATATCAGTGAAGATGATTGAATATTCAAATACCTTATAATACCACTATTCCTATGACTTGTTGGAAATTGATCAGTAATCACTTTAACACTCTTGAAAATGATAATTATACTTGTAGACTCTAAGCCAGAAAATGAAACCTGTATCCTCATTTTTCTCCTTGTCAATAGAAATTTTGAAACACATCCCCCTCTACTTTTATTCCCCTAAGGATCAAGACACCATTCTCATCCATTTGGTGACACGGAAAGCTTTTGCTGTTCCTTCAATGTGAGTTTAAGTTATAAATCATGTGGTTTTATTTTTATTCTATCTGTTATGACAACCAAAATTTTAATAATTCTGTCCCTTTTCAGAAGTCCAAGCATTTTCCTTGTTTATTACAAAGGTGGAAAAAGGAATGTGAATATCATCTGTAATTCAACTACTTTTTAATAAAATGATACATAGTAAAAAAAATAAAAATCATCTTTTCCCAGAGTCCTCTCAATCCAATCCTGAATCCAGTAAGTAATTGAATTACCACAGTATAACCAACTAGATGTCACTCACCAAATATTTTTCTATGACTGTATGTATATTATGCATACATATATATGGATATATATATATACATATGTATATATATGGCCAATAATTTGGTAGGTATTTTGTTGTTGTTGTTGTTGTTGTTGTTTTTGCGGTACGCGGGCCTCTCACTGTTGTGGCCTCTCCCGTTGTGGAGCACAGGCTCCGGACGTGCAGGCTCAGCGGCCATGGCTCATGGGCCTAGCCGCTCTGCGGCATGTGGGATCTTCCCGGACTGGGGCACGAACCTGTGTCCCCTGCATCGGCAGGCGGACTCTCAACCACTGCGCCACCAGGGAAGCCCTGGTAGGTATTGTTTTAAGGTTAAAAATAAAGTTGTGTTATGCATGTAGTTCTGAAATAGCTGTTTTCATTTAGCTATATATAAACATCATGGCTATCCTCATAAGCCTGTACATATATAGCTACCTATTTTTTTCCTTTGACAGCCAGTATATGTGCTGTTTCCTCATTAGCATACTCAAATATTTAAGTCTGTTGCAAGTTCCATGAATATATTTGGTTTAACCTAAGGAGCCCATAGTAGAGAGTTTCAGTATCTTCTGGCTGATGGGAGTCTCATGAATTGATAAAAACTGTATTGTCTTACTGCAGGCCTCATTCTCCACAAGTTCCAGCCTCTCCTAACATGCTCCCTCTAGGCATTAAATGTCACAATTTATGCAAACAGAAATGATATTAGTTCTTTTCTACTTGCAGACAAATGTGTAGTTAGAATCAACACTGATCACCACTTCCTATTTAGCCAGGCAGTCAAGTTTATTGTCAATCTGTGGCCTGTTACATTAATGCATTTTTCAATCAAAGACTCAAAAAGTGGAAATCCATGGATATTCCAGTTTTTCATTTTGTTCACACAACACTGTAGGTTTTGCATAATAGCTACAGGACTCTGTAATGATGCCATTAATCACTTGTTCTTTCAAATGTTTCCTTATGTCCTCCCTCTCATAATGAGTAATTCTTTCAAATCAGTCTTTGAAGGGCCGTGACTGACAGAGATGAATAGGATGCTTAATCGCACTGGCATATGCCAGAGCCTATTCCTGTGGTAAAAATACTCTGTGTAAACCTTCATATTCTGCTATATTCTGTAGATAATAATGAATTTCTAAAACCAAACATCACTTTCCATGCTCGCAATCACAGACATATTCTCTGTACATCAGAAGCCCCTTCTCTTTCCTTCTCTATTTCCTATATTCTTATGTTCACTGTATTCACTATCTTCTTCCTTCTTTCTCTATTTTGATTTCCTTTGCTTTTTCTTATAACTGAACACTGAAAAACATAGCCCTGAAACATATATCTTTCCACATAGCATCTGTTATAAATGAGACTCAACAGATGAACTTATACAACTGAATTTGCAATTATTTTAAATTAAGGATCCTAAAAAGAAAATTCTGATCCTTTTCCCCAAAAAAGGTATCATCAAGATTAACGGCGCTTTTTTGTAGAGAAAACATAAGTCTCCTTTCAGAATATTTTCAATAATACTCTGATGATAGTCAATACCATTTAATTTCATTTGCAGTAATCCAAGCACCTGAGATTAAAAGGACATGTGTACAAAATAATATTTAACTTGTTATCTGTGAGATTTTAACTTAAACAGATAGTAGCCTTTACATTTTCTTCCAAATTACGTATGTAATTTCTTCCGTCTGTGGGATTATGCAAAACAGATAACACCAATTTTCAGTCAACTCACTGAATTATCTTCCCCCTCCTTAGTTCAGTGACTATGAAACATTAACCATGACTGAAAGAAGCTATATCTGTTTATTACTTTTTTCTGTGTTGAGGCATGTGAGGGATACAATTATTCCAACTACCAATAAAAATATCAGTAAATCTACAAATAGCCAGAAGTATTTAATGCCCTGTTTATACTTATTGTCCCAGAGTAATTATTAATAATGCTCACTTCATTTTCAAAAGGAACCATCTCGGATGATAATTTACTTTAATTGCCATTGATTCACAGTTCAGGATAGACCAAAGCCTGACAGAGAGAAGCACCAGTAAGACCACTAAGAGTTAACAGAAAATGATTACATGTTTCCATCATTTCAGAAACACTTCAAGATCTATATAAGGGCTGTTGAAGGTCATATCTAAATTGTGAAATAAGATTACTTCCTGAAATTGGAAAAATATGCAAATTTCCCAAATTCCTTTGTTTCCATTATTCTCTGTGTTGTATTTAACATCATTTCTTTGGATTTCACTAAAGATGGCAACCTCCAGGACAACAGGACCACTGCTTATAATGAAATACTAAAAGACAGAAGACACAATTATTTTACCAGCATATAACTATCAAATATTTTCACTAATGCATATGTGGTTTACTCTCCTTAGCTTTCCAACTACTCCTTGATGAGTACATACTTGATGATGTACTCAGAACATCAGACGTTAACCTTGAAGAAAGAAACAGACACTGAGCAACAATATTGACTTCATATTGAATCAGCCCACATATTTTACTGTCATATTGCTCTATTTTAAATCATGAGTATACCTTTTACAGCACTATGAAAATTAATACGCTGACATGCAGTGGGTTGAATAGTGACCCCCCAAACTTCATGTCCATCTAGAAACTGTAAAAGTGACCTTATTTGAAATAGATGTAATCAAGTTAAGATAAGGTCATAATGAATTAGGGTACACCCTAAATCCAATGACTGGTGTCCTTTTCAGGAAGCCATGTGAAGACACAGATACACACAGAGAGAAGACAGCCACTTGAAGATGGAGGCAGTAATGGAGTGATACAGCTAAGGATGTAAGGATTGCTGGCAAACACCAGAAGTTTGGAAGATGCAAAGAAGGACTCTTTCCTAGAGTCTTCAGAGGGAGCTTGACACTGCCAGTGCCTTGATTTCAGACTTCTGACCTCCAGAATTATGAGAGAATAAACTACTATTGTTTTAAGTCACCAGTTTGTGAAAATTTATCACAGCAGCCCTAGGAAACTAGTACATGATATAGTATATATCATGATATGGTATATAATATTATATATAATAATTCTTGATTGGGCTGTAGTTTTAACTAGTTGGTTACTGAAATTATCTACAAATTACATTTTCTTACATGTATACATAAAGAATCACTGGTCATACAAATTATTTAAGTAATTTATGAATGGGAAAACACTGGGAATAGAAAAATCCTTTGCAACTTTGAGTGATTACTCTGACTCCCCAAATTAGATAAGTGGTGGTAAAAAGGAGGAGGAGATGAAGAAAGCAGGAAGGTATTGCTGAGGTTAAACTATCCTTCTATACTGTTTTCAATATTAATCTCTGTCTTATCCTTAGCATGGCTCCCAATAAAATATTGATATTTGTCACATTATAAATATTAAATAACTATGTAGGCAGAGTTCATTACTTTAATATTAAAAACAGTTTGGACAATGATTATAAAACAATACCTAAAAGCTGCCCTTTGTTTCTAGGCATTGCCCTAGTTAAGGGTTAAATTTCAATTATGTATCATTACTTTCAATAGATGTTTTCCTTCTTTAATAATATAACTTCAAATATTAGTTTCAATATATGTTTTCATTCTTTAGTAATATTTACTTCAAAACAGGTAACTGTAGCAATATTAATTTCTTAAAACCCAAGTAATATAAAACCTTATAAAATCAATAGTTTTCATTCATTTTTAGATTTTGAAGTCTTAAGGTCTTAGAATTAAAAAAATTATGAATTGAGGGACAAGCTATTTTTGCCTTGAGAACATTCTGGCACTAAGCGGCAGCACTGGCTGGTTCACCATTGAAAACAAAAATGAGTTCATCCACACTACATTTTGCATGAGCAAAGGGAGAAATTACCAAATCATATAAATTGAGAGGCCAAAACTTGCTGTGGAGATTTATATAACATCATTCACATTGTCAATCAGCGCATTCACAAAATATTTATGAATTCTGGAACTCATTTGGAAAAATTCCAACATAAAGGAAGTCACTGAGCTACACTTTAATTTTAGTTAGCACCCTCCCCCCTTTATTTTGATGTTCTCTCTAATATATGCAGCTACATTAGAATTTCTGATTATATTTGTTAACATCTGCTCAAAGACAAATGACACATTTCTGCAGAATGCATATATATAGGTGTGTATTTATGTATATACGTGTGTGTGGCTGTATTTTTTATATATTTTAAATCCTAGATTTAAATCCTAGATTCATTCTCTTATTTGAAAGACTTTTTTAATTGCATTGAAATATTTGGTATACATTGCTACCTAATTATGGGGGAGATGAAGACTAAGTTAAGCATCACATTTATGAGCACAACAGGTTTTTTTTGCTAAAATAAAGTCAATCCACTTTAAGAACCTATTTTGCTTACTATGGTACATTAGTTCAAAATACTAATTGCATGGAATTCAGAGTACAAAACCTATTTAACATTTAATGCTGACCTATGCTTTTTGAAAGCTTGACTGGTTAGTATAAATTATCTAAAATTTTCAGTCCATCTATCAACCATTAAAAATCCATATGGTCTATTTTTTATTCTCATCTTAATAACAAGGTGCAGTACTAATAACCGTCTGGGGTTAATATTTCCCAGATGTGATTCAGTTCATCCACTGCTCTAAACCAGTCATTAATTCTTTGAAAGTCTATTATGTCTTGATTGGTGTTGCTTAAATAGCTTATAAGCTCTTTTATAGTCTTTTTATTTCGTAGGTAAATAGCTTTTCCACCCACCTTTCAACTTCAATTTTAGTGAGAAAATTGATAATGAGAAAATGAATGGATTCTCTAAAATACAAAAATGAGAGTAAACATATACACTTTTCTACCCGTACTCTAAACCAATCCTGAATAAGAAAAGGGTTCAATTTTCACAATCATTTAGTATTTTTGTCACATCTGATTATGCCCAAAGTTAATAACAAACTGTTCCAGCTCCAATGAGAGTTGCAAAATACAGCCTTTAACCAATATGTATGTAGAATAATTTGTTACTTGTACATCTATTTAGCTATCCAATCAACTTTTACTGAACATCTGTCATATGGTAGTCACTAACTCAAACTGACACACCCAATCCATTCCTCCAACAGTTTAAAATCTAGTAAGAGGGTTTCCCTGGTGGCGCAGTGGTTGAGAGTCCACCTGCCGATGCAGGGGACATGGGTTCATGCCCCGGTCCGGGAAAATCCCACATGCCGTGGAGCGGCTGGGCCCGTGAGCCATGGCCCTGAGCCTGCACGTCCAGAGCCTGTACTCCGCAACGGGAGAGGCCACAACAGTGAGAGGTCCGTGTACCACAAAAAAAAAAAAAAAAATCTAGTAAGAGACAGACATTTAAATATTGTGAGATAAACACTGTGATATGCACTGAGTTCCTGGTGTTCCCCCAAAAAGATTCTTAATTCAATCTTTGGCAGTATAAGTTTTCCCAGAAAAGACTGAAAATCGTCTTTGCCTTTACAAAAAAAAAAAAAAAAAAAAGAGAAAGCCAAAGAAGGTGGGGGTTGGTAAGAGAACTTTCCAGATAAACTCAACAGCACTGTCTTATATCCAGAGATAAGAGGAAGCAAGTTACTAACACAGAAGAAATTATCAACACAAAAGTCTCTTTAGTAAAAGGTAGAAGGTGGAGTGGCTGAAGATAAAAATGGAGAGGCAGCTATGGGTCACAGGTTAAATGATATAGGTAAGGGAAGCAGGGGTTAGGTAGGGTAGAGACAGGATCAGATCCTCACCTTAGAAGATCAGTTCTGGCAACAAGATGAAGGATGGATTGGAAAGGTTGGTGGAAGGGGCCAGAGAAGACCCAAAGCAAGTGGATAATTTAAAACACAACCATGGTAATTTGGAGAAGAATGATGAGGAGCCAGATTGATGCACTGATGATAAAGAGTGATTTAAAGAGCTTTAGGAGGTAGAATCAACAGGACTTGGTGACTTGTTATGGGGCATAAGAGTAAGTCAATCACTTAAAATACAAACAAATTTATAAAAATACTTGGCCTACTATATTTCATTTAGTTGTTAAGTATTTCACTAATAATCCTTCAGGGTTTCATGAGAGAATTTAACTTTGTATGTGCTTGCTTTGGATTGAGTATAGACTCTTTCATTTATGAATGAAATGGTTTATAAATATTTGAAATGACTATAGTTAAAATAATTAGAACTTTCTGATAAAACCAGAATCTTAGCTTAGACTATACAATGTGGGAGTTCATTTTAAAAGGACAACTGGAAACTCCTCTCGGAAGTAGAAGACAAAGTTAAAGTTTTGTAAGTAACAATGCAAAAAATAGAATAAAGACTATATTATGTAAATCAAGGGTAATGGCTTAAAGTAACCCATATCTTTAAAAATAGATATGTTTACGAGAAGACACCTTCAAGACTATACATTAAAGAACAGTGGAGATACTGGAAAATGAATAGCATACATACTTATTTTTCAGCTGCCCTGAGAATATAAGCTGATTACATATTCACAGATGTCAGTAAATACTTTCAATTCTGATTTCCTAATTCATTGTTATCTGCTTTTCTCTTACTTCTCTTCCTTACCACAGAATTAATTTCATCATTATCCAATACATGTTCTTGCAACCAGTGAAAAATAAGGCAGAAAGCCATTTACTTACTTACTTGTAGGGTTTGCTATACAAGAAGGAATATTCTGAGATACGGCAGAGAGAAGTGTCACATCTCATAGTTGCTCAGGTATTAAATATTTAAAAATTTATGGGCTCTAATAAACTCTGTATATTTATTCACCTGTTTCCCTGATTGCCCACATGCAGGGGAGATCATTTACCCATGCAAGATTTGATAAAAGAAGGCCTATAATATGGGGAGGGGGAAGGGTAAGCTGTGACAAAGTGAGAGAGTGGCATGGACATATATACACTACCATACGTAAAATAGATAACTAGTGGGAAGCAGCCGCATAGCACTAGCACAGGAAGATCAGCTCGGTGCTTTGTGACCACCTAGAGGGGTGGGATAGGGAGGGTGGGAGGGAGGGAGATGCAAGAGGGAAGAGATATGGGAACATATGTATACATATAAGTGATTCACTTTGTTATATAGCAGAAACTAACACACCATTGTAAAGCAATTATACTCCAATAAAGATGTTAAAAAAAAAAGAAGGCCTATAGCTCTGGATAATTCATGTTCCTGTATTATCCTCAAGGAATTCTAACTTCCATGGCTTTTCACGTTTCCTGGTCGAACTCAATAGAGTGCCATCTCCTATTTTTTCTCCTGTCGTCATTGTAGTCATCATCATCATCGTCATCATCATCAAGTTTACAATCTACCTTTACAATTTGGTAGCTCATGCAAACGGAATTTATTTTAAAAATATTAAAGATCTGCACCTGGAGATTTAGCAGTAACCTGGTCAGCTCTGGATGTACGGACTACCCCACTCTACATTTTCTCATGTTTTTATCTCTGCATGTGCTATGTTCTCCATTCTCTTACTACTGACTGGTTGCCCTTCAACTACTGTTTTGTCTTGTTTTGTTTTCTGTTCTCTTAGAACTTTTACTTGCACATGATTCTGGTTAATCAGAGCCCCTCTGCTCTACTCCTTTTCCATGCATGAATCTTTTGGTGAATCTTTATGGCAGAAGTTTCTGATTGCCATTTCCATTCAGCTCTGAACTTAGAAATCCTAAATTCCTAAAAAGGAATGTGATTGCTTTAGCAATTTATGGAAATCATATGTGAGAGATGACAGGTAGCTGATTAGTCAATTAATTGGATGTCTTTCAGCCAGGTGTCTACCTTTGTCTCATTAAGTTATGGTTGAAGGAATAGGGCATCTGGGCACTAACCATAGTGGAAATCCCTCAACAAGCCTCTTGGTCAATTTACTTAGAAGATGGTGTGAGAAGGACAAGCTCTAACATTTCTCTAATTGTGTTCTCTAATTTCTATAACATTTCTAATATACTTATTTCGACAAGGATGTTTTGGGTTTTGTGTTGGACTACTCTATATTTTACCCTTTAGCTTACAGTCAATAACAGACATGTATAAAGAATCATTTATTAAAAATGAGACACGAAAGAACAGATTCAGAAGAAATACACTAGAGGAATATTTCTTTAGTTCTTTTCTAAGAGAAAAAATATGTAAACAATCTAAACATGCACCAAATATTGTTATGCCACTAACTAAACAACTGTACTTAACAATTAACCATTCTTAGCTTTGGGGTATCCTTTGGTCTTCAAAGATGAATTAATCTTTTATTAGCACTTCTCAGTAACCACATATCTTTTGACACAAAATCTGGATCATTGTAATAACACTGTAACTAGATTAAGATTGCACTTGAGCGAATGTATAGATTATTTTACACTCTCCATAGCACCAATCACAATGTTGAAAATCAATCCATGTTACGCTGAGTCACTAACAATCCTGGTTTTGGGATTGAGATGACACTGGCTTTAGTACCAGCTAAATGTCACCACACACTTGGGCAGGTGATGTAACTTTTCTCAGGTTCAGCTTTTTCATTTGTAAAATGATGCTAATAATACTTACTTCACATAGGCATTATTAGGATTAAATGAAAAATATATAAAATGCTTAAGCACAGTTTTTATTGCAGACCCATGACATTAACAATTTGAATGTTTGGGGTTAGAAACTTACATTAAGTCTCCTGTGAAGCCAACATATGTGGAACTAAATTTCTATAAGCTCCTGGGAGTGTCATGGTCTACTACTCAAACTGCACACCATGGGCAACTCTGATGTCTCCCTTTATTGAAAGAAAAGCAGCAGTAATGTCGTAATCAAAGGCATAAAAGCTTGATTCATTTTTTAGATTAAATGGACTTGAAAATAAAGCCAACTGCTACCAGTAGTGATTGAGGTGATGAGAAAGTGAAAAATTCAGACAGTTCATTGAATAAAAACAGAAGGTAGAGAAAATTAAGTACAATCATAATTTGTGAAACTCTTTAAGCAAATGTTTCAGCCACTTATATACTATACAATGTTGATAACAGTTGTAAATGTAAAAGAACCACTTTGAAATATGCCAGAGCACTCGGTTCTTCTTAACAAGGCCTGCCCTAAGGAAAAAGTACTTTACCAGAGCCCTACCTGCCTGCTGAGGTTTTGACAGAGCCTAACCTACTTGAGGAAAGGAAAATACCCAGCTCTATCCAGCTGTAGGCTTCCATGTAGGAGGAGGGAGATACCTAACTTCAACTCCCTCTAGCCATCCTGTCCATCCACCTAAGGGGGAAAAAGGAAATTGAGAAGCCCTGGTGAAGTTCACAGTCCAGGGGTACAGGCTCACCAAAAGCCTTAGACTTAATTATAGGACTATAAAACACTTTTTCTCCCCCCACAGCTTACCACTGTATTACTAAAGGCCTATTTACCTCAGTTCCTTTTACCCACACATCATGTCTACCTTCCAATTAAAAATTACAAGATGCAAAAAGCACTGTTTAAAGAGAAGAAGCATCAGAACCAGAGTCAGATATGTCAGGAATGTTGGAATTATCAGACC
Source organism: Aethalodelphis obliquidens (assembly GCF_003676395.1). Taxonomy (NCBI): domain Eukaryota; kingdom Metazoa; phylum Chordata; class Mammalia; order Artiodactyla; family Delphinidae; genus Aethalodelphis; species Aethalodelphis obliquidens. Next base: position 44,717,118 of record NW_020837945.1, on the reverse strand, counting down.
AGGGATTTTTTTAATTTGCTAAAGGCTTCAATGGATAACTTGGACAACATGTAAGAACACGTATGCAAAGAGATGGAAATCCTAAGAACGAATCAAAAAGTAATGCTAGAGATCAAGAACAATGTAATGGAAAATGAAGAATGCCTCTGATGGGCTCATTAACAGACTGGACATAACTAAGGCAAGGATCTCTGAGTTTGGGGATAGGACAATAGAAACTTTCAAAACTGAAAAGCAATTTCTTTCAAATGTGAAACAATATGATTGAAATTAATATGACGGATATTTAGAAAATTACCACATATGTTGTGAAGTTTCTCAGAAGGAAAACTATCTAGATATCAGTTTTGAAAACAATAACTGACACATCTATTTTTAACAGAAATTATAACTAAACCTTATAAATATTTTCAGAATTCAAACACATACATGTATTTTTGGATAATTTCAATGTACTACAAAATGAATAAAAATGCAGCACTAAAATAAGCTACTATGATAAATTGGTTCTTACTATACGAAATACAGAAATTAACTATCAGTATTAGTAGGTATTCCATTCTCTATCATAAACACATTCTACCTTTGATTTTTCAACTTTGGAACAATGATATTAGGAAATAATGGGCTCTGACATATGGAATAAAGTAGCTTTCTACACAGTTTAATTGCAATATAAGCCTCTTTTATTATAAAAATCATTAGTTTTTTCATCATAAGAATCATTAATGACTGAATTGTTAGGTTCACTCATAACTTTTATTTAGGCATAAATGACTTGTATCCCTTTTTTCTATCTCAGGGTAAATTTCATAACACTAATTCACTATATTTAACAGGTAAGATCATATACCCTGTATGATCTTGCATTATTCAAACCCTAATGATCATCTAAGTCACAACATGCACGAAATACATATAATATACATTTGAAACCAATATTTGGCATCTGAGAAACAAAGTTTTCCAATCTCTGTCATAATCAATATAAAATGCAACTTAATATCCAATAGCACTTTTTCTTCCTACTAACGTTCATTTTTCTCTTAAATTTTTGTTAAAGCATACTTCACTGCTGAAAGGGAAGTTAGATTTTGAATACTGAAGTGCATATATCTGTGTCTGCTACAACTTTGCAACCTAGATCTGATCTACCGTACAGTAGCAACCAACAGAGGAGAATGGGGAAAAAAATCTGGAACAAGCAAATCTTTCATTTTCTTCCTAAAAATATTACTATAAAAGAAAATAATGATGAAAATATTTCAGTTGAGTTGATAGGGTGCTTAAAAATCAAGTTTTTTCATCAACATTAAGTATGTATAATTTTAGGAATAAATTAAATAATATTTTATGGACTTATTATGATTATGAAATATTATGCTTTAACTAACAGGTTTTATTCAGGTATAAGTACCTTTAAAAATCAGCATGTGGCTACCCAAATAAGTCACTTATCTTTTCAATTACAGTATTAAATAAAAAAGCCATATGGCTATTAAATTTTAAGAAGTATCAAATATAACTACTAAAGCTCAAAGGAAACAATATAAGTTTTTAATCATGGAATCCAATTTTTATATTATGAAAAGTCTTTTATTTTTCTGGTTAACAGCAATTACTTTTTATTAGTCAGAGTTAATACTGAGCCAAGATGCCCCAATATGACAACCCCCCACGGTTGTGTGGCACTGAATAGGGACTGATATGTAATGGGTATTAAGGATTTTGAATGTCACATTTAACTTACAGGCCCTCTTACTGTATTCTCTTTCATGTACAATGTTATATATTGGCTAAAAATAAATTGAATAAATAAAAATATCAAAGAAAAGAGTAAACATGAGAGTTAATGTGTCAAGAAAATTTATATAATTTTTTTCACACATTTTCAGATTATGAGAACAAACTCAGGAGATATATATTTTTTAATTGTTTCTTTTGTACAAAGTTATTGCCTGAGCCATGTCTTTCATGTTTCTTTTTTCTCATTAGCATTAAAATAGCATCAATTCTTAAAGATTAGCTGCTTCCTTCCCAGGAGATTTTCAAAACTGAAATATGTCCTTCAGTTTTGCACAGAGTAAGATTTAGTATTAACCAGTTATTAGTTACTAATAGCAAATAGAAAATCCAGGGCATATGCCTAAACTTAATGTTTGTGAAAACACTTTTACAGTATTCACACAACTTCTATAGTGCTATGCAAAAATTTTTATTGACACAGCATTCTTTCATTGATTATCATGGCACTCTGTTAGCTACTCCACGAGATCATCATAATTTTATTACCTTAGTGTAGTACATAGACAGATAAAGGATAGAAGGGAAACTTACAGGATAAAGTTCTTAACAGTTTCGAATTATGTAGATATAAAATTCTTAACATTAGACAGTGAGAGCACAGTGTTAAGAAGTATAACCACTGGTTCCCAAATTCACTGAAGTATTCATTCTTTTCTAAAACCAAGCTCCATACTCTTTACAAATATAATTATTCAACTTCACTCTGTTCTCAACATATCAATAAGAACACCTATATTTTGAACATCCTTTGCTAACAATTTTCCAAGGTGTCTTTCATTTCCAAGGATTTATATTATTGTCTTAAACAAAAGAAAGCTTCAATAATTTTTGATTGTTTAAGCAAATCCAGAAAGTACTTCTACTTACAGGGGCTGAGATACACACAATGTAAATCAATTAAGACACTGAAATTCTAAGTCTCCTACAGTATGGCTTAGCCTATAATTGTAGCCTTATTTCCCACCACATCCCTTCTCTTCAGCCACACAAATTATTCTCAACGTCCCTAAAACTTAATGCATACATTTAAGAATTCGGTGCCTGTCTTCAAGCTATTCTCTCTTCCTAAAAGGTGCCTTCTACCCTCTCTTCCAGACCATATGTGATTCCTTAGATTATAAGAAAGAGCTAATGGGTCACATCCTACTACCAATCTTCCTCAAGCAGAATTCATCCTTCCCTTTATTATTCTTTCACAAAACATTACTCGAAACTACCTGAAGATACTCTCTTTGGCCTTATGATTGTGTAGACCTATTTCCAAACTGCAAAACAGTACATGGAACAAGAGAAATGTGTTACATTGAATTCTGGACATGACTTTTAAAAAAAGAAAGTGTATTTTTGATGTTGGCAAAAATGAGTTGAAAAGCAAGAAAATAAATATATTTTCTTTTAATTTTTGCAAGCCTAAAAAGTCATTTGCTCAAAACTATTCATCTATTTTCCATATTTGCTGACCAGAGGTGCTTATGTTATATTCAAATAACCAGTAATGGTTTTGTTTACAGGCACATCATGAATGCCTACTCCTGTAATTACATCAGCATGTTACTAAGGGTGGAATAGGTATTTTTAGTAAAAAAAAAAAAATCAAAAATTAAAACCACTATGAATTAATTTACTAAAGCATATAGTTTATATGATTCATAATATAAATCATACATTATATGATTTCAAAACTATCTCTTAGTTCAATTCTTTATGGAAAGAAAATTTTATCAATTTGAAAGTTACTCCTAGGAAATACTTTATTCAGAGAAGCACCAAATATACTTTATATCATAAGATTGTCAAATATATCATCTATTGTCTTTTCTACCCATGACATATTTGTAAAAACAACTGAAGTAGTGTCTCTGAGAAAACGCAACTTTAGTTAAAATGGCCGTTCAAATTGGCATGGCTCAAAAAACCTGAGAACCTTAAAAAATTACACAATTTCAAATAGATTTAATTATAATTTTAATACACAGGTATAAATGGTAGTTTAAATGTTATACACTGGTTTACAGTTCCTATAGATTTTAAATTATTTAATCAATTATGATGTCTAGATGATTTTCATTCTTGCCATTTTTAGAAGATTGTTTTCAAAGTTTTTCTATCCTTACTAATTATTTCCTCACTTGTCTTAAACTACAAATAGCACTAAGTAAAGCTCTATTCCTGTCTGTAATCTATCCTCTTCATTAAAAGAGAAATTTAAGTTGTATGTTTTCTTTAAAATTTACTTATGTCATCTATCCATTTTATTGTTTCCCTTGGTTCACCTCTGTTTTATCTAATTCATGAAGCTTTATCCATATCTATTATAAAATATGTCCATGTGCTCCTATTTTCAAGTATGCCTACTGCTGACACTTGCCATATATGCATTATTATTTGGGGGGATAATCTAAAAGTCAAATAGCCTATTCCAAGGTAATTGAGTATTCAATTTACTTTTGAATATCTGAATCCATGTGTTATTGTTCCCTCTGTAGTCTATACGTATTGCTCATTGCCCTTTATCTTTACATGGTAGAATCTTCAAAGAAATAAAAAGCACCTACTGTGAAATACATGTGAAGATTAAAATATGTTTGGCTTAGAAATTTTGCTGTATTATTTCCTCACTCTGTGACCATGAAGAAGTTATTTAATATACCTGAAGCTCAATTTTCACATCTTTCAATAAGGAAAATTTATACTTGATTTCTAGGACTCATGTGAGTAAAGTGCTTTGAACAAAGCCTAGCATATGGTAAATGCTCAATGAATTTTTAACCATCTTTTCCTTTTCTACCTTATTCTATCATATTTATTTTCTACTGTAGTCTCTCCTTCCCTGCTTCTTTCTCTTTCCTCTTGTTCATTCTTGGCTGGTGCCCAAAATGTGTATCTCAGTTTAGTAGTATGTTTATCAAGGGGATAAAAAATCTGAATCAATTATGCAAACAGCACACATAAGTAATTGCCTTTTCATAAAGTTTCCAATGTTCCTCTCTGTTAGTGTACCATAATACGTATACAGGTATTAGAGTCAGAAATAATTTAGTTTGAATTGGAATCCATCACTCACTATTTGGCCTATAACTTCTTGGTAAATTTTGTTCCTTACCATCTTTAAAACTGGGTTTCTCCAACAGGGAAAGAAAACTAAGACATACCTCATAGGGCCGTTGTGAAAAAAAGGATAAAATTCTTAGTGCAGTGTCCAGAAAATAGAAAACTATAAGGTAAGCATCACTTTTCAAACAATTCTGCCCTCTCTCTATAATAAATCAGAAGTAGAAAAATTCCCCATTTCATAACACCTATGACAAAATCATTACAAGAACAATAGCAGTAAGTTTATTTGTAACTCTGTAAGTCCCTGTGTCTCCTGGTTACCAGTTTGCTTTAAGAAATGCAGCCTGATCAAGCCAAACACAATCACTAGAGCAGAGCACAACTCCTTCTGTTCCTCACATGATTCTTTGGCTATGACAACATGAGGTCAGTGATAGTATGACTGCTAATATTTTTGTCATTCTTTTTCCAGAAAATGAAAAAGTGGGGCTTATAAACTACTTAATATTTGTAAGTTCTTATAAGTTACTTCATATACTGAGAAAACAAGATATGTATATATCTTGAAAGGGTATTCCAAAAAAGAAGTTTCATTCACTTCTTGAAAGTAATTGTGATAAACTAACACACTTAACACACTCAATGAATACTGATGTTTATTCATTTTAATGAAAATAAGATAATGAAGGTAAAAGCATAATCTTAGTTTAAAAGATACATTCTCAGAAATGGTTTGACGAGTGCTATGTAAGAATAAAATTTAAATTTCAGAAAAAATAAAGCCATAGTCTATAAACAAACAAATAGAAATAAATAAATAACCTGTTAAAGACAGAAACATTAAACTCTTCATAGGAATTTTTAGTTGAAAATACACATTTAATGAATAACTGTTGAATAATTGCTGATATAAAAGTCAAATTGAAACAGCATTGCTGGAATGATTCTAAAAATATAAAACAATTTTGGGTCAACCAACTTTTTTCAGATTTAAATTTGTAGATGTAACAGAAAAAGCAATGTAAAAAAGTATCAAGGAAGAATGTGATGAATGAGAAAAATACAATTTCTAAAAAAAGGAAGAAAAGCTAACCAAAGTATATCTGAAAACAGCTGACTACCTCCATTATTGAAGATTTGCTTAAATAGACAAAATCTAGGTAAAAAGCAGCACAAACCACCCTTCTTATTTTAGCTTGAAATAAAAAAAGTAGTAGGAATACACTGACTGTGAAAATGATGCAAAATATATCAAAACATATAAAAAGTCAAGTACAACCATAGCTAAAATGACGTCAGTACCTGGAAAAGTGTACTTAGTAAATAAATTATACATTCTTATAAGCCTTTCAAAAGCAACTACACTCAGCTAACAAAAGCCTGATCATAATGTATCTTTTTGCCAAGTTCAAAAGACACATACTGCTTTAGCAGACTCATATTTTCTAATGAATACCAAATTGTTAGTATCTGGAAAATACACTTATGCTATGATAATCTAAAGTTTGTTTATGCACAAATACTCAGTCAGGTTACCAAATTTAACAAGCATATACACAGAAAAAAAAAGTGTCTTGAACATAAAATTTTATTTCTAAAGAAAATATTTATATGATAGCTATTCTAATACTACTATGTATAAACACTATATTAAAGAACAATTACTAATTTAGAAGAAAGCAAAGAATTTTATATATCATTCCCATTGGTTAGCAATTCTAATTGCATTTTAATCTTTCCTATGTAATCTAATTTATACACTAAAATTCATACTTAATACAGCCAAAACCACAGTTTTTCTTTCTTTAACTATTATAACAGACCCTAAAAACCTAACAAGAAAAACAATTTTAAAAGATATTTAAACTTACCCCATTTAATGGATATGTTTTCCATCCTAGCTCTCCCAGCACAGTTGTTGTATCAAGCAACACAACTGGAATTAAACAAAACAAAAAAACTTGCATGAACTTCTCAATTGACATAAGAATGAACCAGTTATTTAAATCATTAATGTCAACGACCTTTAGTATTATTCATCGTATTAGCTTTAATAAGTTGAATTACTTTAAAATTATTTGTAGGTACTAAATCTTAATATATAATACTTAATAATATTGAGTAAATATAAAATATATAAGGTGGTTATAAATTAATTTTAAAATAGCGTGGTATTTAACAATGCTAAATGAAATAGATGACTGAGTAACAGTACTAACAAAGTCATTTTTAATAGCTGACTTTTAAAATTGATGAATGTTGGAGAGGTTAATCAAGAGGATATGACCACCAGATGACTCAAGCTGGACCTGAGCAATAGGTGGGAGGTTCCTCAGCTCCTCCCCTGTCCTTAGAACTATGCTCTGCCTATCATTCCCACAGTGATAGCTGTTCCGAGGACAGAGCCCTGAAAGAATAAGAGGCTACTGAAACCATCTGGATGGTATACGTGACTGAACCCAGTTGAAGTCTCTAAGCCTCTGGTGGTCAAGTGTAGAGATCTACTCATCTGACAGGCACCCAAGACAAGCCTTGTGCATAAGCTCCCTTGCTTATTAAAACTGCCACCTACCAATCTGGAGTGATCTACCTGTTTCTTTGTTCTCTTTCCTCGCCCTGCATGAGTACAGGGTCACTTTGCAAACCAACAATGAAATAATCACCTTTGCTTTTCCCCCCATTTTCATATATAGTCTTTTTTATACCACATTAAAGAAAGAAAAACTTTTAAAGCAGGCCTGCCTGTATATTTTCTTTGTGTGTTATTAAATGCCCTTACATGATTGGCAAAGTATGAAAACAACTCATTTTGAAGAAATCTATATTTTTTAAGTGTAGATTACATTATTATTGTATGTGTTAGTATACTTACTGCTAAAGAAGACAAAAGCAAAAATAAAAACCATGCACCTTTTTCCCTGACCAAATGTAACTCATAATCTGGTTGAGAAGACATGCAAACAAATAATCAGGACATACTCTGTTAAATTCTAAAACTGAACACTATATAACAGCTTAGGAATTAAGTTAGGCTAAGGCTGGTAGGGCAGGTCTGGGACAATTTCATAAAGGAAATGCAATTTGGGCTGGGCTAGGATGAGGGGGGTCTTTAATCAGATGTGATGAGAAACAAATTTATTTTAGAATACCTTCTGTAAAGTAACTGAGCTATGACTAAATCAGTTCTCAGTTACTGGAATGGGGAGTAGGAGTAGAGATTATTTGGGGGAATAGGAGGATAGAAGGAGGCCAGAAAGACAGATGGAGATCAACAGGAGAGGATTTTTGAAGTGTTTCCAGCAGGTTAATGTGTAGGGCCCATGTTTCAGCAGATTTTAATTTTAACTATTACCTTCAAGTCCCCCAGATGCCGATCATGGACTGAACTCTGAGAAACAATCCTTTGGTATTTCATCATGAGTTTTAGTTCTTCATCTAGTTAAAAAAGTGGAGGGGTTTTTGTAGTTTTTAAAAAATGTCACTGGAAGTCTGTTACTTGGCATCTGCTGTTTAGTGTCTATAGCAAGGACTCGGTGGGTTTTCTTATTTGACTGTGATACATTTTATTGATTTTTAGTATGAAACCATGCTTAAATTTCTGGGATAAACTCTACATACTCATTGCAGAATATTCTTCCAGTATATTCACTAAGCATACATTTGTAAAACTGAGCCATAATTCTTTAATTTTTATTGTGCAAAATTCTCAAAAATAATTTAAAATGTGGAGAAAACAGTACAATGAACCCTCATTGTACTAATCACTCTGCCTCAATAATTACAAACCTATAGCCAATCTTATTTCATCTATACATGTTTACCTACTCTCACTGCAAGATTTCTTTGAAGCAAATTCCAGTAATCATATGATTTCATCTGTAAAAATTTCAGTATGTATATCCAAGATAAAGACTCCTCTTAATACAACTACAATAACAATTCACTACTATAAATAGTATGTATTACTTAATGTCATCAAATATCCAGTCATTGTTTAATGTTCCTATGGTCTCAACTTATTTTAACAGAAAGTCAAGATCCAAATAGGTTCTATACATTATGGTGAGATCTTGTTTTTTTTTTAATCGATGGGTTCCCCACTTTCTTTTTTTAAAGTTAGGTTTATTGAGGTATGATTTACTTACAATAAAATTCACCTTTTTTAAATGTACATTTCTACGGATTGTGACAAACTCCTACTTCCATGTAACCCCCACTACAATCAAGCTATAGAATATTTCCATCACCACCAGAATTTCCCTTGTGATCCTTTATGATGAATCCTTTCCCCACCGCAGCCCCGAGCAACCATTAATCTGATTTCTGTCCCTATGGCTTTGCCTTTCCCATAATGTCAAATGAATGAAATTATACAGTATGAAACTTTTTGAGCCTGGTTTCTTTCATTCAGCATAATGCATTTGAGATTCATCTATGTTGCTATGTGTATCTATACATACAACTGAACACTCAGTTGCTTTTTATTGCTGAAAAGTATTCTATTGCATGGAATTCCCTAGCTGATGAACTTTCATATACAGATTTTTATGTGAACCTATGCTTTCATTTCTCCATGGTAAATAGTGATTGCTGGGTTATATAAAGAATGCTAATTCTTCAAGACTGTAAAACTGTTGCTTTACTTTCCCATTAGCAGAATGTCTGGTTTTCCAATTGTTCCACATTCTCACCAGAACTTGGTATTGTCCATTTTTTAAGGCATTCTAACAGGTGTGCAATAGTATCTCACTGTTGTTTTAAATAGCCAGTTATCTTTTCACTACATGAAATCAAATTTATTAGCAAAAATTTTGACCCACAAAAGTGGTCTTATCCCACATTCCAGATTTTCCTTTGCGTGAGGTATCATTGAATATGTTCCCCCATTCCCTGCATTTCCTTTAAACTGGTAGATATATTTAGTGGCTTGACCAGATCTAGGTTCCACTTATTTTTATTTTTTGTAAGATCACTTCATTGGTGGTGCTTTATAGTCCTTATATCAAATCAGGGAATATATCAATGTTTACTAGGGTCATGTAAAAAGGACACAGGAACCAACTGGCATAGGCTTCCACTGGCCAAAAATTTATAACTTGATCATACACAAGGTTAATGACTATAAGGGATTGAAACACTTCAAACATGCTTAAATCCATGCATTCAAAATGATAAAATATACCGACTAATAACTTTTGCAGTACGCTAGGAAATCATTATTTTTAAAAACTGGTAAATAATCTGAAAAGAATAAAACATTTATTTTGCTTTTTCTATATGAAATACTTCTGAATAAGGAAATAGTTAATGAAGGAACATTTCTCTTTTTTTACTTTATTTATTTATATTTATTTTATTTTTGGCTGCGTTGGGTCTTCACTGCCGCACATGGGCTTTCTCTAGTTGCGGTGAGAGGGGGCTACTCTTCATTGCGGTGCGCGGGCTTCTCATTGCAGTGGCTTCTCTTGTTGCAGAGCATGGGCTCTAGGCACGCAGGCTTCAGTAGTTTTGGCTCACGGGCTCTAGAGCGCAGGCTCAGTAGTTGTGGCACACGGGCTTAGTTGCTCCACAGCATGTGGGATCTTCCCGGACCAGGGCTCGAACCTGTGTGCCCTGCATTGGCAGGCGGATTCTTAACCACTGCACCACCAGGGTGCAGTGCATTTCTCTTACTGAAATATTTCAGTTAATAAATGAAGAAGGAATGATCAAATTAGGTTACACCATTTTCTACTCTTAATGTATTAATATATTTAGCTAATAACTTATGGTGCTAATATCACATAAAGAGATGAAAGGACACATAAAGGGCTAGAGCTTTTAAAAAGGCTTTCTTTATAGCCTCATTTACTCCATATTAACATACAATTCTAACAAGCCTAGAAGTAAAAGAAAGTACAAATACATATATATCTATATATGTATACATACACACATACATATACACATACACACACAAACACACACATGCAAATTCACAAAATGATATTTGATGGTGTGTGGGTTCACTCAGTGTAAAAAAATAATCTCACATATTAGAGGAAAAAAGCTGAAGATATTATAATAAATATTCAAAACTCTAAGCTTATCTTATTATTAAATAAATGTTATTTTATTTTTGGTATATACTATTGAAAAGAATTCAGAAGTATGTAATACCAGTATCCACTTTGGGGCACTCAAAAGTTTAATGTTACTCCTTTAGCACTTTATATTTTTGGAATACATCATTATTTTGCTAGCAGGCTGTTAAAGTAATGATAGCAATTCAGTCACTGTAGGAAGGATGGTCTACATATTTCCCTCTTGAAGGAATCTCCACATTGTCCTGTAAGTTGTTTCTTTTTTTAAATGCTCAATTTACAGATGAGAAAACTGAGGCTCAGAGAGGTTACATAATTTTCCTTAGATCACAAAGTGATTACAACCAAAAGATTGATGCTAGGATATCCCTTAAAAAATATTTAAAACCTTTAAACATTTTTTAAAGTGTTTTCTTCCTTCCTTTTAAGTTTGCATATAAAACCTTATCATTTGTTTTTTTTTTGGTAGATGCAGAGAAAAATCATTATTTATTTTGCTGATTCCAAATCCAGATAAGTTTATATCCTGGTTTTCTCATCAATGGGTTCTACAGAAACTTTACTGGTACCACCTACAAATCATGCCATTTAAATCAAGGGGTTTACTGGAGTAGAGTGTTCAAAAATCCCTAATATTGAAGTCTACCAATGGAGATTTCTTTTTCATAGATTGGTAAATTAATTCATTCATTGATATAATTATTTTTTCTAAAATATAATTGGGCTACTTGGTTCTTAACATTTATAATTTGTAAACTGAAATATATTCATTTCAAAACAAACAAAAAAGAAAATATGTATATACCTACAACAGTATAGATCCTTAGGAAGTATTTTTTTTTATTTATTAGTAGCTTCAAGAAACAAGATTTGCATAATTGCTTTACTTTCCTCATTAAACTGCAATCATACCTTTTAAAAATTCTTAACAGCAAAATTTCAAATTTGCATTCCTGACAAGTGAAGGATGCATTGATATCAAAATAAAACTGAGGATTTATTTTTATTTTTAACACCATTATATGTGATACATGTTTAAATTTTATCACTTGCTTCACAGGCAAAGCCCCCACAAATTCAGGTTTTTCAGGCACACTAACAGCACTGGACCCGGCAAGGTGAGAGCTCCTCCTACTGGCTTTAAACAAGCGTTTTCTAGTCCCTACTTGAGTGCAAAAGTACTGTAAACTTAGGAAGGAAAAGAATACTCTGTCCATATTAACTTCAGTAAAAGTCAATACTTTTTTATTTTTAATTTAATGGCAAGATTTTAAATATAGAAAGATTAACACCAATGACTTATTTAGGGAGTACACATGAAAATATAATTATTTATTGATATCATAATAAATGAGAAATTGGGTAAACCAAAAAATAAATAGAAGTAGTAGATTGGTGGTATCAAAATAAAGTTTTTAAAATGTTTACTTCGTTTAATAAGCAACATAATGCACAGAATAGGCTAAACTATGTACAATTTTCCTATTAACTTTTAGAAATAAATCTCTAGCATATTATATTTTTCTCTGAAAATTTCTCTTAATTTATTAGTGCTCCCTTTACTCATTCTTTTGGAAGTTATAGGAAAATTTTATTGTGGCTAAAAGAAGATAACTGATAAAGACAAGGTTGATAGCACTGGATTAAATGTGAGAGTAATGAGTACCTAAGATTAAAAAGCTCAATGTTAATTTTTTTCCTTTGAATAATTTATCAGGTCTTGAATTTAAATTTCAGTAAATTTAAGATATATTAATTTAAATACAATTAGCATATAGTTTTATAGTATATAATTGAAGATCATCTTTATTCTAACTGCACAATAAAAAAAGGATGAGATTTTATTTATATATCATTCTGAAAAATGTAACAAGGAAGAGATCAATCAACCCACTAAGAAGGTAGTTATTCTTTTAGGATAATTTTGCTGTAAAGATTCAAGTTAATGGTATATGAACTGAGTTCAAAGATTTATCAATATTTTTAAAAGTTCAGATAGCAGTAAACGCAGGTTTAGAATTTTCTCCAATAGACTTCATAAAAAGAAAGGCAAGGCATTTCTTCTTAGAATCATTCCATTAGGCGCCTTTATTTTACAAATAAGACCCAGAAAGATAAAATTACTAAGTCACTTAGTCACAAGGTTTTTAATAGTTAGTTCCATGTTCCACTGACTGTAACAAACCTCCAGTAGCTCCAAAAAAAAACAAGTAAAATAAAGGGAATACTTCTGACATCATGACCAGACATAATATAATCAGAGAATATTTCAAATTATAGACACAGATATATAAACAAACATGTATCTATCTATATCTATCTGTCTATCTACAGCAGTAGTCTATTTCAACGTTATCCTGTTTAGATCCTACTTTAAACTGGGATTCAGGTTACCACATTAAGTAATATTTTGACATAACTGCATGTGTTTGATTGACAAAAGTCAGTTTTAACTTCCAGATACTATGGTTCTCTACCCTCATATAGAGCCAGAATCAATATTTAATTCCTAAAAATAAATAAAACACAGACTGCTTTAAGGAAACACAGGATTTTTAGTTTTACCCCTGGTATGTTCCTCTGTATCTTGACATTATTTTTAAGGCAACATTTTCCAAGGAGACTCACTCCTTCTTAAAAATAACGAAGTATTTTTATCTAGAAACTGAGATCAATACTTGTTCATTAAGTATACTTATAAGCATTTTGTTTTGTCATAGCTTTCTTATTTCTATTGTTAGTTTTTTTTTTAATATAGGTGTTGTTCATGATTATTTCTGTCACTCCCTATGAGAGTTTGGAAATCCTACTTGAAAGATAAGGTGATATGACCACAGAGATGTTAAATAGCTTTCTCAAGATCAGAGAATAAAATCAGTCTAGACCATGTGAACTCACAACCTTCAGCTTTCTACTCTACTAGAAAATGGTATCTTGTTTCCGAAAGCATGTTCAAACTTCTGACTCTGTCCTTTCTTGAAACAAATCACTGTTTTTTAGTTCTGATGGAAAAATAAGCTATAATAACCAGAAATTACTTTCCTTAATTATCACCTTAAATGGAGAAAGGGGCAAAAAAATTCAAGCTAGTTTTCTGTTTAGAAGGCAAGTTATACCATTGAGTAAGAACTGCCACTGAAAACCTTATCCAAACAATGAATGGTTAATAGTTGATTAAAAATATAACTAGCAATGTTCATCCTCACTTCTACACCTTCCTAGTTTATTCAAAAGAACCTTTACATGGTTATCCTGCTGGACACAGCCTTATCTGCTTCAGTCTCATAATCATTTCTGAAGCTGCTGTTAGACAGGAGGGCTTACCACAGAGACCCAAAGAGAACCCAGATGTGGATCTAATCCATCACAAGGTCACTAAATGATAGGTTCACTCTGGGCTCCTGAACAAGGTCATTAAGACTTATCAATGAGTCACCTCAAAGTCATGCTTTCCTCATCAAATTGTTCAGTTATCTCTATGGCAAAAAAAAAAAAAAAAAAAAAAGGAAAGGAAATTTGGCATGTTCCAAATTAATAGCAATATATAATGCTTTCATTCTGACATCTTCAGCACTTTGATCTATAAAGAAACTAAGTAGCTTCGTTTAGGACAAGTATTATTTCCATTTGCTTCAATTACACAGTTTTAATAGGTAGAAAAGACTACTTGGCTTTAGTCTTAGATTTGCTAGTCTTACAATATATTTAACAAATGTTGTGATTTTTTTCCATCTCTCACAGAAACTCACAACATTTATTACATAAACCTCACTTAGTCCAAACCACTGCACATCCATCCCATCAGTTACACAGCATAAGAGAGGCTTCTTGTGTTTCTAGTTCATTCCTTCCTCACATTTCTCACTTATCTTCCATGGGCTTTGAACACTTTCCTTCTTTTTTTTTTTTTTTTTAAATGAAACTCAAGGTCTGAAATGTGCTTAAATCTTTGTTTTTATAGCTCTGGTAAAAGAGATTATGAGTACTTATTTGAAAGTCTTAACTACAATGTAATGGCCGTTTCAATGCAAAACTATTACTATATAATGGAAGAAAAGTCTAAAAAACCTATTGAAACCCCTACCTTAAAAACAAACAGTAGTGGCTTTGCATTGAGAAGGAAAAAATGAGTTTTACTAGAATCTAAGAAACAATTATCAGTGAAAAAGTTTTCCTTGAAAATGGAAGAAAAAAATTTTTTCCTAGATTGCTTTTTCCTGCCATTACACTTACATAGACGTAATAGAAATAGTTTTTTACTTCCTTCATTAGGACACTGGAGTCACAAAAATGTTACTTGATTTTATATGAAGACATTTCCATATTATTTCAACAAGCATTAATTGAGTATCTGTTATATTTAGACTCTATATTAACTACCACAGGGTATAGAAAGTTTATAAGATACAATGTCTACCCTCAAGGAGTCTCTGGTGTTATCTTTTCACTCCCACTGCTAGAATTTTTGTGTCAACCCACATGCCCTAGTTTATTCAAACATGTATATAGCAAAACAGATTAAAATGCCCTTATTCTGAAGGTGCAGAAGAGGAAAGGCTGAAGCTGTTTAGTAGAAGGTGTAGAATTAAATTGCTATTCTAAAAGGGCAGACACCCAATATTACATCAACAGCACCATCAAAACTGTTAGTAATTGGACCACTTCCTCAGTTTCTAAAGAAGTGCTAAGGAATGAATAGACTGTAGAAATGCACCCCAGTAGACAACATGAAGGGAAATAATTCTCTACTTGAAGGGTACTCGCCTCCAAAATAATACCAAATATAAGAAATATCTGCTAAATTTGTCAGGAGAGACAGAGTGTTTTAATTAGAGTGGGAGATAAAAAAAGTTAAACATTATCAGAAGTAAACATTTTTCTAATCTAAGTATTAATCATCAGAAATTTAAAATTTTTCAGGTAAAAATAGTAATTGTATTTTCAAAGTTTTGAAAAATATATATATTAAAAAACTTTGAAAGGACAATTCTCATTTTTGTCCAATGAAATTATAGCCAAATAGAGATACAATTATCAATATTTATTTACAACATAGTTCTGCCAATATAATATGACCTTCTCAAAGGAAGGGTCTGCATATGTATGTGTGTATACTTGTTGAATAAAATGAATAAGTGAATGAATCAACAAACGAACTAAGTGAATGGAAGGGAGCGTGGGCCAAAAACTCATACCTTAAGTAAAAATGTTCTTAACCAAATATTGAAAATGCAGCGCAGGATTAGTGGGAAGGCAAGTACTGCAGGAAATGTAAATGGTTATTGTGCTTTAGTTTGTAATGGAGAAGGTCAAAGGTTATCACATATGATCTCTCTCAAATGTGGTTAAGGGACAAAGTGAGTAGGCTGTTGTATTGAGCACAGAATGGACTGTGAGAAAATATTTTCTGTACCTTTTGGAGTCCTCTTTGCTCTACCCAGCCCCTACGCTTTCATCAGAGTGCCCTCAGGCTGCTCTCTCTCAGTCCAAATCCTGTGCATCTATCTCCATCTCTGACAATGTACAGTGTTCAAATCATCCTGCTCTATCTGCTGCCCCACTGAAAGCATTTGTCATAGTAAGAAAACATCTTAAATAAAATAGCACACAAATGTGCTTATGAATACTCATTTCCCCTTATCCCTTCCTGCAATGTTTATTTATTTATTCAAATTAAATTTGAATTGATTACAGCACCCTTCAGGTGAGAGTGACTTAAGCTTTTTTCACGGCATACCTAAAATCACACTATGTAAGCAATTCCTCATAGAAACATATTGAAAGAGATTCCTAAAACTCCACCTTCTATCAGCTCCAAACACTACCCTCTGTTTAGATTATACCTTCTATCTACTTCCTGGGTTCTATACGTGGCTCTACTATTGTGTGCTTGTGTAAACTTAGCCAAGTCAAAATTCTTGTTCTACCAATTACTGGGAGTTGGTCTGCCTTAAACCAAGTATTGATAATGCTCTAAGCTTTAGTATCTGGCTCTCAACACACTCTAACCTTGTTAGCCACTCTACCAAGATAGTATGTTAAAAAAAAAAAAGTAAAACAAAAGTTTGCTTATTGTTTTATGGATTATGGTTGTCTCCCCTTTGCCCTTTGAATTTCTCTTATTAATTGATCTACTCAAAGTCTTCTAGAGAGATCTAAGAAAAAAAATTGTTATTTTTTTCTTAGATTTCCCCATCCACCCCCTCTCCAGCTGACCCCAGAAATATTATCCATACCCTAGCTTCTTTAGTCTCTAAAAATGGTACAGTTAATTGCCAATGTTTAAGACTCTTGTCTAAGTCAGCTAACTAAACTGTTTATTGTCAGGTCATGAAACTTGATAATCTGTTCATACAATAGTATACATTCTGGGGATATGCTACAAGGAATAATTTAAATAAAAACGTAATTTTTTAACTCTTTTACCATAATATCAACATCCTTGACTGCCTAAAGAATGTGTGTTGCCTTCTGAATCACTAAATTCAATTGTACTGAGGATTTTGTTAAGTAATATTGCCTATGGAACAGAATAGTCTATGATGAGAGAAATGGGCAGTAAAAATGTGAAGACAAATAAAATATTAAGACAACCAGCTGTCATACCTTTTACACATTAAACAGCTTTTTAGCGTAATTATTTGATAAATAAAGTCATGAGAATTATTTAGGACGACTTCCTACTGGAAACTATTGAGGAAATGACAGAGCAAATGCAATGCCAGATTTAGAAGCTCATGAACTGCAAGACAGTTGATCTTTTGTGGCATATTTCTGTACTGCAGAGGAGTCAGGAGGAGGAATGGTTCATAAATGAAACATTTACAAATGTGACCCATGCCAAGAGCAGCATGGCTTCAGTATATAGAAAAGAATGACAGATGGAAGCCTTATTGTTGGCAGAAAAAATAAAAGAAAAATCATTTTTAAAAAAATAGGCATTATCATCATTATCCTGTATGGAAGGCAAATCATTAAGATCTACTGTCATAGTGTTTATCAACAGGATCCTGTGCAATAAAGTAAATGCAACAAAAATGATAATGGAATTTTAACATTTAGGCAAATGGAGAATATTTTATCCAACATGGGTTTACCAAGTATAATTAAGAATAAGAAAACAGATGCAGGCTTTCATAAGACCTTGATCAGTTTCAATTTATTGCTTACCCAAGACACGAATTATGGTAAGAAATGTAAAATGTTGAGAAACTCCTTTGGTGAAGTCGTCAAGACCCAAATTCCATCCTCAGCTTTCATGGCTGAGAAGCTCAATTTTTATTCTTCTGAGGAGTGGTCATATTTTAGAAGACTAAATCTTGCTAATCAGGCATACAGGAGACTAATTTATAAATGAGATGGATGATTTATTCACTGATGATCTGTCTCCCCAGGGAATCTCCTTCCCTGAAGGGAAACATATCAAGAGTCCAAATTAAAGATCAGATTTCTTGAAAAGTACTAAATTAAGAGAAAAGAGTAACCCTGTTTTACTTTTCTAAATGCCCTAGGTTTATTTCTATTTATGAAATAAAGAATTTTATCTACCCATTACAAAGCTCTTCACATTGAATGGTGCTGAAGAAACAATGAAAAGTTTTCTACTTAGGTTTTCATACATATGTACTGTACTGCCAACTACAACTTTGGCATTTCAAATATTATTTACAAGGCATAGTATAGTTTCCATAGTTACAGCCCATCTGATATTGGCTAAATTTTGGAAGGTCTATTTTTATTGTTTGGAAAGAGAATTGGTTCTGTCTGCAGACTCTCTTTAATTCAAAGTATATGTATTGTTCCAAGAAAGATTCTTATGTGTGAGCAAAATAAATCCCAATTACTGAGTTGATTTTATACAGTTTCAAATAAGGACAGATATTTGCTGATGATGTAGGGAAGAATCTAAACATTTAGGTATGGTGCCCACAATTAGCTGGCCAGACTGTTTCTGTCTTAGGTTGCTCTTTACAAAGGTAAACACACTGCCGTCCTTATTTTTATTGACAAAGAATGAAAAGAGTTTAAAAAATTAAAAACCACTGGTTTCTCAATGCAAATAGTTTCTGAGCAACTTCTCTTAATAGTTTTTCCTTCCACAATGACTTAATTTCATCATATAATCAAAAACTGCCATATTTTAAGTAATGCACACTATTTAGGAATCTATTCTTTCTTGTTTTCTCTGTATTTACACTTTGCAGAGAAAACTTATCCATTTGGGAGTTTCAACTATCATTTCAATGCTTTCAGTCTCCAAAATACTATCTCCAGCATAAATCTCTCTCTTATACTTTAGACACAATTCAGAGGCCCCTTGCTAGTTTGCAAACTGGTCCCTGTACACAGCAGGCTAGGCGAGAGCAAAGAAAGTGGCAGACCACTCCAGATCGGGAGGTGGTAGGCTTTAATAAGCAAGGGGGCTTATACAAGTCTTGTCTTGGGCAGCCACAAGATGAAAAATCTCCACATCCACTGGACTGAATCTTATAAGTTTATATAGAGGCCTCAACTGGGTTCAGTCATGTATACTGTCGAGATGGTCTCAACAACACCTTACTCTCTCAAGGCTGCGTCTTTGGAACAGGTCCCACTGCTGGAATGGTGGGCAGAACTGTACATTCCAAGGACAGGGGAGGCAGTGAGGAGCCTCCTGTTGCCTGGGTCCAGCTCACAGGTCAACTGGTATTTATATCTTCTCAATTACTTCCTCCCACACTCCTCACACTTAACATGTCTGCATCTGAGCTTTTTATTTTCCCATGAATTGGTACCACCTCCTGATTTCCCTATTTCAGTTACTGTTATCCTAGATCTGCACAAGTGCACAAATTAGGAACCTGTATCTGATCCCTGACTCATCCTTCACTCCCCAACTATCAGTTTGCACATGGGATATTACAGGCCGAAGAATGGTCCCCCAAAGTTGATCATGCCCTAATCCCAGGAACCTGTGGATATGCTATGTTACAAGGCAGTGGGAAATTAAGTTTGCTAATCATCTGATCTTAAAATAGGGGGGCAACACTCTTCCCCTCCTAGATTATCTGGGGGGCCCACTGTAGTGACAAGGGTATTTAAAAGCGGAAGAGAGTCAAAGAAAGATGTGACCCCAGAAGAAAGGAACAGAGAGATGCAA
This sequence comes from Aethalodelphis obliquidens, assembly GCF_003676395.1. Lineage (NCBI taxonomy): Eukaryota > Metazoa > Chordata > Mammalia > Artiodactyla > Delphinidae > Aethalodelphis > Aethalodelphis obliquidens. Next base: position 44,697,036 of record NW_020837945.1, on the reverse strand, counting down.
CATTGCTGGCTTGAAGATGTGGGAAGGAGCCATGAGCCAAGGAATGTGAACAGACTCCAGAAGCTGAAAAGGGCGAGGAAATGGATTCTCCCCTAGAGCCTCCACAAAGGAACACAGTCCCACTGACACCTGGATTTTAGCCTAGGGAGACCCATGTCAGATTTCTAACCTACAAAACTGTAAGGATAAATTTGTGTTGTTCAAGCCGCTAAATCTGTGATAATTTGTTACAACAGCAATAGAAAACTGATACTTAACTGGATCATCTTCAAATCTATCTGTTTTCTATTCCCTACCCCAGTTTTCTCTCTCAACTGGACAGGGTTCCTTGGTCTTGTTCCCTTCATTTAACTTCCACAATGCAGCATCAGTGATCTGCCTAAAATTCAAATCCGATTTCTCCATTCTCTGTTCAAAATTCCTCAGTGGTTCTCCTTATCATCTATAAAATTCTCTCAAAATATTTGCTTCAGATGTGCACTTATTTCTTCATACTAACCATACAACCAGGTTCTGAGTATAAAGGTAAATCAAAATAAACATAACACCTGCCTTCAGGGTGATTATGATCTAATGTGAAAAAGAGAAAATAAACAGAAACTATAAACTAAATATGTAACTATGTATTATACTAAGTGCTATGAATTTAATTTGGATTTCAAGCTCATGGAAAGCCTCTAGAAAGGAAGACATGATTATACAGAGTTGATTTATTCTCTATATTGCTTTTAGATTCATGATGTGAATTAAGTAACAATGATCAGAGAAAACATAAAATAAAATATTGCTTAACTAGTTTTAACCCAGTATTTTCCTTATTTTTTTGGCACTCATTTTTCTTTCCCACTGAGAATATACTAACATTCGAGGGAAATTTTTCAAGACAACACTGAATGGCAACTGTTGCCTTACAAGGTATACTCTGAATTCCTTTCTATTGCATGCAAGACACTTCCTGGCTTGGTCCCATCTTCCTGTCCCTCTGCAACACCCCAACTTCACCCTACATTACTCTGATATACTGATAATCCTTAAACTTACCTTGCCCTCTCACCTCTCCACATTTCATGCTATTCCTTTCTGCTTGGAATACTCTTGCTTGTTTGGTCCCAAAAGACGACTCCTAGTCAAACTTATGGCTTAACCTAAACGTGATTTCTTCCATAATTTACCCCCATAAGATGGAGATGCTCTTATTCTTATCCCATATTGAAATTTGCACATACTTCACTAACAGTAATTATCTTACTTTATTTTACCACACAGTATGTATTTCTTTGTGTAACTGTTCTTCCATAGACTCTAAATTCCTTGAAGGCCAGAATTGTGTATTTTAATCCTCACACTCTTCCTCAAGATTGCTTTTTTAAAAAGAATAATTGAATAGAACAACAAAATGAAAATGAACAAGTGAGGAATTTAGAATAACTAAATACATATAACTACAGTTAGTAAAGGCTCAAAATGTCAATAAAAATGGATAACTCAGAACACACAAAAAATATATTTTATTTTCAGTATCTGCAAAGTACTGAGAAGATTATATTGGGGAGGGAGTAGGTAAGGTCTGTGATTATAAATCCAGTGTTCCAAAAGCAATAAATAATAAAAGAACTTTGTGCTCCTCTATCAGACTGTGTGAAAACAAATTACTTGAGCAGAGTCAAACATTTGCAAAGCCACAGTAATAATCCTAAAATCCTGATTATATGGGAAAGAAAAAAAGCTACTGAAACGAAATCACTACTTAAGCAAAAGAAATTTCAACGGAAACTTGGTAGGGGAGATTTTATATATGGAAGATAAAGTATATTTGAAGTAGTTCTAGGCATATTTTTTCAGATTAGAAAAAAATATATATATATGTAATCTGAAAGAATACACTCAAATATAAGGAAAAAATTTACCTATGAACAGGAAGAACCATCTACCCAGAATAAATCAGTTGGTGCTCTTAACAAAGAAAACAATGTATTATGGCCACTGAAGTTGGAGAATGGCTACAGAAAGGAACATCAGATGGTATTAAAAAGTATTTAAGGGCTTCCCTGGTGGCGCAGTGGTTGGGAGTCCGCCTGCCGATGCAGGGGACGCAGGTTCGTGCCCTGGTCCGGGAGGATCCCGCATGCCGCGGAGCGGCTGGGCCCGTGAGCCATGGCCGCTGGGCCTGCGCGGCCGGAGCCTGTGTTCCGCAATGGGAGAGGCCACAACGGCGAGAGGCCCGCGTACCACAAAAAAAAAAAAAAAAAAAAAAAAAAAGGTTAAAAAAAAACCCAAGCATTTAGAAAGAGCTACAGAGGTGGCTACAACATCTTTGAAGTTAAATGTAGGGACCCTACTGATTGGACACTTTCATCTTGAAGTGACCAGAATGATACCTTTTACTGAGCCCCTCTTTGGTTAGTTTTTCATATAAATACAAACTTTTAGCAAAGTTATTTTTATAAGACACTAAACATGCTGAAACCTCAGAAAATAAAGGAGAATATTAACAATTCTTCATGCCCATTATTCCTCTGGGACATAGTTATAAATTTTGATCATGCTCCTTTGTGCCTTAGAAGAGCAAATTGTGAATTTAGGGAAGTATGGAAGCCCCTATATATCAAGATTTCACATAGTTACCGGGGAAAGGGTCCTCTTTTTTCTAAGCAGGAGAGCCAAACTGATAATAATCAGCAATACGTAGGTTACTGACCATGGTGGCAATTATCTCACATACTCTCTATTATAAGGGAAATAATATCCTAGTCATCTTACTTACAGAGAAATTGATGACATATTAAAACATTTTTAGCTCAAAGGAATTCCACAATGCACCTATTAAATAAATAGTACTGTCTAAAGCCCCAATCCCAGCTAAGGAAGGTACTGATGTGAGAAACACTGAAGACACAGTCATTGGGCTCCTCCTTTGTCAACCCTCTGTTGAGTACTCAGTAAACCCAAGAACTGTGTGAGGCACTCAAGTCAATAAGGAACAGAGGGGAATAGGCTGATGGACAGCAAACCATTTTGCATTAGGAAGTACATTTTTGAGATGAACAAATTACTTGTACTTCAAATTCTAAATAATATACTGTACCATGTAAAATCCTTAAAAATAGGGTAGTTGAGAACATTTAGGAAACAGACCCAAACTTGTGAAACTGAGTGACTGAAGGAGAGAATTTTGAATTCATCCTGTTCAAAAGATTAAATTTCAATGAACACCCTCTTGATATAGTATTGGACTCATGTTGCTAAGAAGTGAAATTTCTGTTTTTTTCTAGAAGATTAATACTCCAGTTGCTTCAGGCCAACTCCAAAATGTCACACGTTATAATGAAATGTTCCTACCATAACACCATAATGATGAAACTAAGCTAAGCAATTGGTCAATTTTAAAACAAAACACAACTTGCACGTATGCATTTACTCACTAAGCCTTTCTTATATTCTGAAGATGGTATTTCCTCTAGTATCACCTAAACTCAACAAAAATTCTTCCTTTCATTAGATTGAATGAACCTAAAAACATTACTCAATTCTCAACCCCACTAATAATGGCTCATGGGCTATGAGGACACAGTAGAAAAAATTTGCTTATTACACGTTGTTTTTATTCCAAAAACTGGTTTTAGTCTCAATAATTTTGTTGTCTTTATGAGTCCTTAACAATAAAACAAAGAAATGTATATTCTTAGAGATTAATTTGAGAATTGAGATAAGAGTAAAAATAGGGTTTCACTGGTGGCGCAGTGGTTGAGAGTCCGCCTGCCGATGCAGTGGACACGGGTTCGTGCCCTGGTCGGGGAAGATCCCACATGCCGCGGAGCGGCTGGGCCTGTGAGCCATGGCCGCTGAGCCTGCGCGTCCGGAGCCTGTGCTCCGCAACGGGAGAGGCCACAACAGTGAGAGGCCCGCGTACCACAAAAAAAATAAAAAAGATAAAATTTGGTGAAAATTGTATGTAATTAACTATTCATTTATTTTGGGTAGGCTTTCAACACACAAAATGTGTTATTTACAGATAAGTACTTGAAACTGCAGTTTGACCTCTTATTTATGTCATCATGTTGCTCTAGAATATGAACATAATTAAAATGAACCACTGAGAGTTTTAGTGCAAATTTGATAAATTTCAAATATCAAAATATTAGAGATTTTTATGCCATATCAAATAAATGTATTTTAATTGGTATACTAAAATATACTTTTGAATTATAGAAAAATCATAATTATTACTTAAATAATTATGTTAAGGTATATATTAATAATCGAACAAAAAGGTAAAATTCTTCCTTATATTTTGATTTGATTTTACGTTAATTTCATTATACTTTTTTTTTTTTTTTTTTTTTTTTTTTGGTACACAGGCCCCTTTCTTTTTTGTCTTCTCCCCCTTTAGAGCACAGGCTCCGGAAGCACAGGCTCAGCGGCCATGGCTCATGGGCCTAGCTGCTCCGCGGCATGTGGGATCTTCCCAGACCAGGGCACGAACCCGTGTCCCCTGCATCGGCAGGCAGACTCCCAACCACTGCACCACCAGGGAAGCCCTCATTATACTTTTAATAATAGACAAAGTAAAATGCCCTTACCCAAAGTTGCCATATTACACCAAAAGTGATTAAATGAGCTATTATTTAAAGGTATTAAAGACATTATACCATAGTGAAAAAGGTACAAAATTACTGAAACATGCTACCTGAAAAACGGTTCAGGATCACCTCACTTTTCTATTTCCCCTCTACCTCCAATTCCTTCTGCCCACCTCGCCAAACTCTTTAGCTCTCTCTGTACTGGAATGGTCTCTTCAATCTTTTGGAAAAGCCCTTTGCTATTGACTCTCCCTTATCATAAACAATGTCATTCAAGACTCTGCACATAAAAACAAACACAGAGATCAACTGAACAGAATAAACTGCACATACACCCACACGTATACAGTCAACTGATTCTCCAAAAAGGTGCCATGAATACACAATGGATAAAGCACTGTTTCTTCAGTAAATGGTCTTTTTTTTTGGCTCTGCAGCACAGCATGCAGGATCTTAGTTCCCCAACCAGGGACTGAACTGTGCCCCCTGCAGTAGAATCACGGAGTCTTAAACCACTGGACCGCCAGGGAAGTCCCTTCAGTAAATGGTCTGAAAAAAAACTGGATATCCACATGCAAAAGAATAGAATCAGACCCCTATCTTACACATACATAAAAATCAACTTGTAGATTATAGGCTTAAATGTAAGACATGAAACTGTAAAACTCCTAGAAAAGAAAACATAAGGGAAAAGCTCCCTGACACTGGTCTTGACAATGATTTTTTTGGATATAACACCTAAAGCACAAGCAACAAATGCAAAAATAAACAAGTGGGACTACGTCAAACTAAAAAGTTTCTAGAACACAAAAGAAACCACAAAAATGAAAAGGCGTCTTTAGAATAGGAGAAAACATTTGCAAATCATATATCCAATAGGGGTTAATATCTAAAGCATATGAGGAAATCTTAGAACTCAAGAGCAAATAAATCAAATTATACAATAAAAAACAGGCAAAGGACCTGAATAGATATTTTTCCAAAGAAGAGACACAAATGGCCAGCAGGCATATTAAAAGATGCTCATTATCACCAATCATCAGGAAATGCAAATCAAAACCACAATGTAATATCACCTCACAACTGTTAGGATGACAATTACCAAAAAGTCAAAAGATAGTTAAGTGTTGGCAAGGATTTGTAGAAAACAGAACCTTGTACACTGTTGGTGGGAATATAAACTGGTACAGCCACTATGGAAAACAGCATGGAAGTTCCCCCCAAAATTTAAAAACAGAACTACCATACTATCCAGCTATCACACTTCTGGGTACATAACCCAAGGAAATAAAATCACTATCTCTAAGAGATACCTCTCCCCCCTTGTTCACTGCAGCATTATTCACAACAGCCAAGATATGGAAAAAGCCTAAACGTCAGTTGATGGATGAATGGATAAAGAAAATGCTGATATATATACACAATGGAATATTTTTAGCCTTTAAAATTTACAACAACATGGATGAACTTGGAGGACATCGTGCTAAGTGAAATAAACCACACAGAAAAAGGCAAATGTTGCATAATCTCACTTATATTTGGGGGAAAAAAGCTGAACTCATAATAACAAGAGAGTAAAATAGTGGTTACCAAAGGCTGGGGCACAGGGAAAAGGTGAAACTTGAAAAAAGAAAAATTGTAGAACGTGGCTGTTAGGAGCAGCTGGAAAGGGGTCATGGGGAATTCTTTTTTAATGGGTACAGAGTTTCAGTTCTGCAAGATGAAAAGTTCTAGAAATAAATGGTGGTGATAGTTGCACTACAATATGAATGTACTTAATACCACTCAACAGTACACTTAAATATAGCTAATGTAATAAGTTTTATGTTATGCACATTTTACCACACATACACACAGAGAATGTACAAGCATTATCTTAATGCCTATGGAAAGCCTTGTTGATTCCTCTATGCAGAGTAAGTCATACCACCCTTCCTTAAGCTCCAGAAACTCCTGTGTATATTCCTACCAGAGAATATTTACCACATTGAATTACTAGTTCAATATTTCTCCACTCTGTGCTCAAAAAAATCTGAGCTTCTTAATTATAAAAGATATTTCCATCTGTTTCTAGAATACAACTTGAGGATCCAGGGCACACCTCTATTTGCGGTATAACAGCCAATATGAAAAATCACCACCATCTCCTAATCTTCACATCAATGAATTCCTCTTTGTCTCATCTTATGTTGCCCAATATAGATGCCTCACACATTGCCACTTCCTTCTTATGTCCTCATCGTACCTGAGTGGTCTTATGTAAATTACTTAATCTCTCTGTACCTCAGCTTCCTCATTCATAAAAAAGGGGGGGGGCATTAATAGTGGTACCTACCTCCCAGGGTTGTTAGGGTATTAAGTATGTATAATCTATGCATAACAGTAGACTCCCTTTCCCCTTTGTTCTATTTCAATTTGATAACCCAGGACCACACCATTTATCTTGGCAGCACAGACCAAGGCCCATTATAATATGCTGCAGCTAGGCTAACCTATGCACAGGAACAATCAGTGATACCTGGACACAACTGCCTTACCTGCCCTTCTTTTCTCTCACTTCCCTCTTTCATTCTTTTTCTCCTTCTTGACTTGAGAGGGAGGCAGAATGGTTCGGCTTTTTAATGCCAACATGAATCACAGTTTCTGGAATTCAGTTAATATTTGTTCAGTAAATCTAGAATGAATGATTAAATGACTTGATCAACAATGTTTAAGGGTGTTCCAGCATTGCTGAGAAACAGTAATGAAATAATGTAATTGTGTAGCACTTCACAATATTCAAAACATTTTGACAAACAACATTCTATTGCAACAACCCTGCAAAATAGAAACTTCAAGGATTATCAGCACTTCACCAAGAAGGAAACTGTGGCTCAAAGAAAGTGAAGTATTTGCCCAAGGCCACAAAAAGACCAACGTCAGTCAATCTACTTTCTTAACCTTCCTCCTATGTTTTCCCATGATTTCAATAAATTAGCAAAATTTGTGTTAAATATTAATTACCTAAATGGTTTTGCCTGATAGTTATTCATGTACCAGAACCATGACTGAAAAAACTGATTTTGGATTTTGAGGGAATGAGAGAGGGAATATATGACTATGCTGCTTATGGAAAAAGTCAGAGATTAAAGCTACTTCCAAGTGCTCCATAGCTCACATAGCACAAACTTTTAAATTATATAGTCTCCAGATTTTATTTGAGTTTATTCATATAGAATTTAGCTCCATCATATAGAACATAAGAGATTTTATACAAGCAGTGTGAGAAAAGATCACTATCAACATTTATTTCCCCTTAATACATGAAATTCTTGGCAATATTTTTGTAAAATTTTCATTGCCAATGTTTAGAAATGATGATTATTCCATTTGTTAGGAAAATCACACTTGTTAGGAAAAGCAATGAAAATCCATTTTATATCTTGTATGGAAGTCTCTGTGTTTTAGAGGTCCTAGTATTCATTTTGCCAAAAATTGCTAAGTGACTGTGGACAAGTCATTTAACATTTTTTTGATCTCACTTTACTCAAATCAAAATTATAGAGTTTTGTTAGTAATATCTGGCTTTCCACCTATCTCTGATTTCCTATTTTATATATCCAGTTGCCCGAATATTTAAATCAATACAAATATAAATAATATAAAGAAAGTGCAGGATTACATTAAGAAATCAAAATAGTTATTGCCATTCTCCCATAATTAGAGTATCAAAAAAGTCCAATTTTTAAAAACTTATCACATGGAAGTAGATTAAGACTTTATTACATTTTAATATTAAAATAGAAAATATGAATAAGAAGACTTTCACTCAGAAAGAAAAAACTTGTGTAATAAAAATATACTTCTCCCCACTTTTATATTACAGAGAATAAAACACATCTCAGAAATAATATATAAATATAGCACATATTTGGGGATATAGAGACAAAGATATGAAACTACAATACTTGAATGAAAGTAGTTTGTCATTAGGTCTATGTAAGGTCAACACACAATTTGTTCCACAGTCAATAACTCTACCTTCAGTATGTCTTTCCTTTTTTTTCTTTTTATATTTGGGGTCTTTTCCTAGCTTTATTGGGGTGTAATGGACAAACTGTAAGACACTTAAAATGTACACATGATGACTTGATATATATACAACCTCACATCTTTTTTTTTTCTTTTGAGTGAGGATATCTAAGTTCTACTCTTAGCAAATTTCAATTACACAATTCACTGTTATCTACTATATAGTCACCATGTTAGACATTAGATCCTCAGACCTAATTCATATTATAGCTAACAGTTTGTACTCTTTCACCAACCTCTCCTTACTTCCCCCACCTTCCCCTCTCCAGAAACCACTTTCCTTCACTCTGTTTGAATTTGGCTTTTACTTAGATTCCATATATAAGTGATACCATGCAGTATTTGTCTCTCTGTCTGGCTTATTTCACTTAGCATAATGCCCTCAAGATCCATCCATGTGCTCACAAATGGCAGGATTTCCTTATTTCTCATGGCTGAATAATATTCCATTATGTATATTAACCACATCTTTTTTTATCTATTCATCAGTGATGGACACTTACATGGTTTCCACATCTTGGCTATTGTAAATAATGCTGAAATGAACAAGGGAGTGCAGATCTCACTGATATTGTTTTTATTCCCTTTGGGATGAAAGGAAAGAAGTGGGATTGCTGGATCATAGCAATGGGTAGTTCTATTTTCAGTTTTTTGAGGACTTTCCAGACCATTTTCCATAGTGGCTGTGGCTGCACCAGTGGACAAGAGATTCCCCTTTTATCCACATCTTTGTCAACATTTGTCATATCTTGTCTTTTTGATGATAGCCATTCTAACAAGTGTGATGTGATAGCTCACTGTGGCTTTGATAAACATTAACCTAATGATTAATGATGTAGAGTACCTTTTCATATACCTTTTCATTTCAGACATTTCATTTCAGACATTTCAGAAAAATGTCTATTCAGTTCCTCTGATTTTTAATTGGATTGCTTGGGGCTTTTTTGCTTTTGAGTTATGAGTTTTATATTGATATTTTGGATATTAACCCTCTATTAGACATATGATTTGCAAATATTTTCTCCCATTCCATAGATTGCCTTTCCATATGCGTGGTGGTTTCCTTTACTGTGCAGAAATTTTTTAGTTTTATATAGCCCCACTTGTTTGCTTTTGCTTTTGTTGCCTTTGATTTTAGTGTCAAACCTAAAAAGTCATTGCCAAGACTGATGTCAAGGAGCTTTTCCCTTATGTTTTCTCCTAGAAGTTTTGTTACAAGTTTTATATTAATATAATTTTAAATCAGGAAATGTGATGCCTCTAGATTTGTCTTCTTTCTCAAGATTGCTTTAGCTATTCAAGGGTCTTTTGTGATTCCACACAAATTTTAGGATTTTTTTTCCATTTCTGTGAAAAAATTTTGATATAGGTTGCTTTGAACCTGTAGATTGCTTTGAGTAGCATGGGTATTTTAACAATATTAATTCTTCAAATCCATGAGAACAGAATAACCTTCCATTTATTTGTGTCTTCAATTCCATTCATCAATGCCTTATAGTGTTCAGTGTACAGATCTTTCACCTCCTTGGTTTATACATTCCTAGGTATTTTATTCTTTTTGATGCAACAGTAAATGAGATTGTTTTCTTAATTTCTATTTCTGAAAGTTTGATGTTAGTGTATAGAAATAAAGCTGATTTTTATTATATTTATTTTGTATCCTGCAACTTTACTGAATTCATTAATTAGTTCTAGCAGTTTTTGGTGGATTCATTAGTGTTTTTTATATATAACACCATGCTATCCACAAATAAAGATAATTTTATTTTTTCCTTTGGATTTGAATGTCTTTTATTTCTTTTTCCTGCCTAATTGCTCTAGCTAGGACTTTCAGTACTATGTTAAGTAAAAGTGGTGAAAGTGGGCATCCTCGTCTTGTTTCTGATCTTAGAGGAAAGACTCTCAGCTTCTCTCCATTGAGAATGATGTTAGCTGTGAGCTTGTCATATACGGCCTTTATTATGTTGACATAGTTTCTCTTATCCCCAGTTCAACATCATGAATGGATGTTGAATTTTGTCAAGTGCTTTTTCTGTATCCCTTGAGATAATATGATTTTTATCCTTCATCTGTTAATGTGTATTACACATTGACTGATCTCCAAATGTTGAACCATCCTCACATCCCTTGAATAATCTCTGCTTGATCATGGTGTATGATCCTTTTAATGCTGTTGAATTTGGCTTGTTAATATTTTGTTGAGGATTTTTGCATCTATGTTCATCAGATATATTGGCCTATAATCTTCTCTTCTTATAGTGCCCTTGTGTGATTTTGGTATCAGGGTAGTGCTGGCCTCATTAAAAGAGTGTGGAAGTGTTCTCTCCTCTTATTTTTTAGAAGAATTTGAGCAGGATTAGTACCATGATTCTTCAAATGTTTGGTAGAATTCACTGGTGAAGCCATCTGGTCCTGGACTTTACGCTATTAGCTGTGGGTTTTTGTTTTTTTTTAAGATGTTGGGGGTAGGAGTTTATTAATTAATTTATTTATTTTTGCTGTGTTGGGTCTTTGTTTCTGTGGGAGGGCTTTCTCTAGTTGTGGCAAGTGGAGGCCACTCTTCATCGCGGTGCGTGGGCCTCTCGTTGCGGAGCACAGGCTCCAGACGCGCAGGCTCAGTAGTTGTGGCTCGTGGGCCTAGTTGCTCTGCAGCATGTGTTCAACCAGGGCTCGAACCCGTGTCCCCTGCATTAGCAGGCAGATTCTCAACCACTGCACCACCAGGGAAGCCCCAGCTGTGGGGTTTTTGATTATTGATTCAATCTCCTTAGTAGTAAGTTGTCTGTTCAGATTTTCCATTCCTTCATGATTCGGTCTTGATTCTTAGTATGTTGGTTACATCCACATATTTTGGATGTAATGTGTTGATTACATCCACATATTTTTAATTTTTTCAATTATCTTTCTATTATTGATTTCAATTGTGGTTGAAGCTGACATGATGATTTTTATTCTTTAAATCTGCAAAGGTATTTTTTATGGTCAAGAATCAGGTATATCTTTGTGAATGTTGCATGTGAGCTTCATAAGAATGTGCATTCCGCTGTTGTTGGATAAAGTAGTCTATAGATGTCAATTATATCCAGTTGATTGATAGTTTTGTTGAGTTCAATATGGGCTTATTGATTTTCTGCCTGCTGGATATGTCCATTTCTGATAGAGGGGTTGAAGTCTCCAACTATGGTAGTGTGTTCATCTATTTCTCCTGGCAGTTCCATCAGTCATTGCCTTAAAAAGTATGTGCTCTGTTGTTAGGCATATACACATTAAGGACTGTAATGTTTCTTGAAGAAATGGTCCCTTTATCATTTTATAATGCCCTACTTTACCCTTAATAACTTGCCTTGCTGTGAAGTCTGTTCTGTCTGAAATTAATACAGCCTCTCATGTGTTCTTTTGATCATTTTTAGGATGGTGTATTTTTCTCCATCCATTTACTTTTTTTTTTCATCCATTTACTTTTAATCCATATGTTTCTTTATATTTAAAGTGGGTTTCTTAAATTCCATACATATGTGTTAGCATATGGTATTTGTCTTTCTCTTTCTGACTTACTTCACTCTGTATGACACACTCTAGGTCCATCCACCTCATTACAAATAGCTCAATTTCGTTTCTTTTTACGGCTGAGTAATATTCCATTGTATATATGTGCCACATCTTCTTTATCCATTCATCCGATGATAGACACTTAGGTTGTTTCCATCTCCTGGCTATTGTAAATAGAGCTGCAATGAACATTTTGGTACATGACTCTTTTTGAATTATGGTTTTCTCAGGGTATATGCCCAGTAGTGGGATTGCTGGGTCATACGGTAGTTCTATTTGTAGTATTTTAAGGAACTTCTGTTCTCCATAGTGGCTGTACCAATTCACATTCCCACCAGCAGTGCAGGAGTGTTCCCTTTTCTCTACACCCTCTCCAGCATTAATTGTTTCTAGATTTTTTGATGATGGCCATTCTGATGGGTGTGAGATGATATCTCATTGTAGTTTTGATTTGCATTTCTCTAATGATTAATGATGTTGAGCATTCTTTCATGTGTTTGTTGGCAGTCTGTTTATCTTCTTTGGAGAAATGTCTATTTAGGTCTTCTGCCCATTTTTGGATTGGGTTGTTTGGTTTTTTTGTTATTGAGCTGCATGAGCTGCTTGTAAATTTTGGAGATTAATCCTTTGGCAGTTGCTTCATTTGCAAATATTTTCTCCCATTCTGAGGGTTGTCTTTTCATCTTGTTTATGGTTTCCTTTGCTGTGCAAAAGCTTTGAAGTTTCATTAGGTCCCACTTGTTTATTTTTGTTTTTATTTCCATTTCTCTAGGAGGTGGGTCAAAAAGGATCTTGCTGTGATTTATGTCATAGAGTGTTCTGCCAATGTATGCTAACACATATATATGGAATTTAAGAAAAAAAAATGTCATTAAGAACCTAGGGGTAAGACAGGAATAAAGACACAGACCTACTAGAGAATGGACTTGAGGATATGGGGAGGGTGAAGGGTAAGCTGTGACAAAGTGAGAGAGTGGCATGGACATATATACACTACCAAACGTAAAACAGATAGCTAGTGGGAAGCAGCCACATAGCACAGGGAGATCAGCTCGGTGCTTTGTGACCACCTAGAGGGGTGGGATAAGGAGGGTGGGAGGGAGGGAGATGCAAGAGGGAAGAGACATGGGAACATATGTATAACTGATTCACTTTGTTTTAAAGCAGAAACTAACACACCATTGTAAAGCAATTATACTCCAATAAAGATGTAAATAAATAAATAAACAAATAAAAATAAAAAAATAAAGTGGGTTTCTTGTAGAGAACATAGAGTTGCGTCTTGTTTTTTGGTCCACTCCATCAGTCTCTGTCTTTCATTTCATCCGTTTAGATCACTAACATTAAATGTGATTATTGGTATAACTGGATAATATCTAACACGGTCATTACTGCTTTCTATTTGTTGCCCTTGCTCTTTGTTCCTATCTTTCTCTTCACTCTTTTCCTACCTTTTGAAGTTTAATTCCATTTAATTAAATGAAATTTCATTTCATTTTCTCTCCTTTATTAGCACATCAGTTATACTTCTTTTTTCACTTCTTTTAGTGGTTGCCCTTGAGTTTGCAATATACATTTACAACTAATGCAAGCCTATTTTCAAATAACACTATACCTCTTTGTAGGTAGTGTACCTTATAATAACAAAATAGTCTTATTTCCTCCTCTTTCCCACGTATCACTGCTGTCATTCATTTCACTTATATATAAACATACATACATATACATGCATTTCTTTTTGTTTCATTCTCAGGATTTCCATCTCTCTGCTTATGTTGCCCATCTGTTCTTGCATGCTGTCTAATTAATCCATTAGAGCCCTTAGCATAGTAATCATAGTTGTTTTAAATTCCCAATCTGATAATTCCAACACCCCTGTCATGTCTGGTTCTGATGCTTGCTCTGTCTCTTCAAACTGTGGTTTTTGCAATTGGTATACCTTGTAATTTTTTTTCTTGATAGCTGGACATGTTCTACCCAGCAATGGTTCCTGTGGCTGTTTCTGTTTGTGAGGCTCTGCTCTGGGAAGCTGTAACTCCCTGCATCTGCCTGTCTGTCTTTCCAACCTTGGGGGCAAGCACTTTACCCTGTGTCCTCCCCTCTCTTACGGATCAAAGAAGAGTTGATTTTTCAGTCTTTTCAGGTTTTTGCTTATTGTTAGAACCAAATGGTGACTCGCAAGCTCCTTATATGTGAAACTGAATTTTTTTATGCCCAGATAGACTTTTTTAGATTAGCTTCATTCTTTTCTACCTTTGAAGCACTAATGAAAAACTTTAAATCTGCATGTTGCATTATCTCTCTCTCACACACACACACACACAAAACCCACAGGTAATATACTCGTTCTGTATTAGAAGTTAAAACAGGAAAAAACTATACTGTCGATTTCAAGATCATGGAAAAAAATGCAGTCGGTGCGCCTTACACTAATACTAACAGTACAAGTAGGGGAGGAACATGGGAATGTGCTGCTCACCAAAAAAATGCACCTTTTGGCTATTTATCAGTAAATCAATAATAAGTATATCAGAATATCACATTGATATTCTGGGTCATTATTACCTTCATATCTTTTTTTAAAATTCTAGAACATTCTTATAAAAATGTAACTTTTCAATGATGAAAAAAAATTCCCTTCACATCACTCACCAAAATAACTAAAAATAATTCTGAAGTTGCTGTATCAGCTAATAAAAGCCGATCAATTAGCCAATATTTATTCCCTACTACATGCTTAATAGGGTGTTAACAAGAGTAGGAAGAAAGATGTTCAAAATTCACCACAAAAATGTATTTATAAAGATAGATTTGGGTTGGACCTGAGTATGAGTATTTTTTCAAAGGCCCCCCATAAGATTTTGATGGACAGCCAGAGTTAAGAACCTCTGGCTTTTAATAATAAAGTACAAACCACTTAGGCAGAGCTGATCAAAGCTCTTCATGTCCTGACCCCTGTCTATTTTTCATCCTTTATCTCCTGCCTCTCTCTTCCTTATAGTCTCTATCTATTCGTAACTATTTACCAGGACCCCGCGAAATGCTATTTTATTTTTTGCCAGGCCCTTGAACCTGTTATTCCATCTATCTGGAATAATTTGTAATCACTAGTCACCTAATGAATAATGACTAGTATTTTAACACTCAGCTCAAGCTTCTCTTCCTATATGAAGTCCTTCTTGATGCCTGAAAGTACATGTGACCACATCTTCCTTCCTTCAAAGCCATTGGTAACCTGTACCTACTTCCATCACCACACTGACAAGAAGTTGTCTCCACCCATTTGACTTTCCCTTCCTATTAGACAAGAAATTCATAAAGAACTACGTTTACTTATATTTGTATCCCTGACAAAGGGCCACTAGTAATATAGTTAATTGTGTTATTTCAAAGATAGTAAACTAGGTTTGATTCCAAAATTTTGTACATAACTTACTAGCTTATGACCTTGAGGAAATTCCTCAGACTCTGAGGTAGCTGTCAAATTCAGTTGTCAAATTGGAATAATATGACTTACTTCCTAGTTTAAAGGAATGAAGCAATGCACAAAAGTCCTTAAAACATAGTAATCAGTAGATAAATATTAACTATTATATTATTGTGACTGTTGTTGTGTGGCCAAGTGTGTGTGTGTGTATATATATATATATATATATATAGTATATTCCATTTATAAATTCTCAAAATAAAACTAAATAGGTGTTATTTTTGCTATTATATAGATAATTAAAACAAGGCTAAGACAGTAGCCATTTTCTAAGAAATTAATTTTAATAAGGCATAGGACTGGAATTCAGACCCAGGCTTATTTGATTGTGCAACATTGAACAGAGTAAAAATTAAACAAATATAACGAGATACATATCAAGTATCTTACCAAACTTTAACAGGAAGATATTTCTGCTTTATAGATTACCATTTCCTACCACTACTAAATCCAAGCAGAAACCTCCCCTTAACTCATCTTTAATCTCCTCTTAGAGTTGGAAGGAGAAAAAAAAATTCAGGGTTTTTAGGCTATTACCCCTCTATTCTTGGCAATTCAGAGCAACTCTGGCATCTTGAGCTTTTATTGTCCCTAATATTTCAGAGCTAAGGTATCAATATACCTTCTAAGTATACACTTCCTACTTACTTCTAGCTCTCCCTTCTCATTTTTCTTTTCACTACATTTATTTTTGAACAGAAGAAACCTAGGTTATACATGACTTTCCCTAATTCCATGGCTGTTTGTTTTAATTAGAAAAATCTATGGGCAGAAGACCATGCACAGTCTCCATTATGGTCTTTGTGTAATAGCAATCATTTTTCTACATTTTTTCCTGTTTAATTCACTAGTAGTCAAGGCCTGGGTATATGCAAAAGTTATGCTCTACATGAACTGAAATACATGTAAACAGTCATCTAACAGGTACAGCAGAGATCTTCCTTAAGATTTTCTATCTTTCTCTCAAGAGTTATTAAGGATGACACTTTTTTGATATTTAAATAAACTTAATTTATACAAATTTATAATTTATGGTTCTCAGATCATGATGTTTTCCAAACATATTTAGTCATAGTCTGTTTCTATTTTGTTATTGGCAGTTTTGAAGGAAAATAATACTTTTAAGTACCTTTCTCAATGCCCTTACAAAGAGGCACATCAGGTTCCAGAAAAATGTTATTAGCTCTCTTAGTCTGGATTAGCTTTCCTAGTCTAGATCTCTTTTACATCCTAACAGATGATGTATTTATTCAATTATATGCAGGGAAACAATACAGTGTGTTGGTTAAGAATGTACGCTTTGGAGCTATAATGTGTAAATCCAAATCCTTACTCTGCATGTTAGTTTCATAGTGCTGCCATAACGAAGTACCACAACTGGGTTAGAACAACAGAAATTTACTGTTTTACGGTTCTGAGAGCTAGAAATCTTAGATCAAGAGGTCAGCAGGGTTGGTTCCTTCTGAGAACCATGAGGTAGAATCTGTTTCATGACTCTGTCCTAGCTTAAGGTTGTTTGCTGGCAATCTGTGGTGTTCCTTGGCTTGTAGATCCATAACTGCAATATCTGCTTTAATCTTCACGTAGCCTTCTCCCTGTGTGCATGTCTATCTCCGAATTTCTCCCTTTTAATCAGTACACCAGTCATATTGGATTAGGGGCCCACCCTACTCCAGTAGGACCTCATCTAAACTAATTACATCTGCAACAACTTCATTTCCCAAAAAGGTCATATTCTTAGGTACCTGAGATTAGGACTTAAACATAGGAATTTGGGGGGGACTCAATTGAATGCATAACACTCTATTACCATTTAACACTGTGACAAGTTACTTAACCTATTTTGTGTCCTAATTTCCTTACCTATAAAACTGAGATAAAAATGATTAACTTTATGGGTTGTTGTAAAGATTACACAACTGAATACGTTGAAGTACTTAGAATGGTGCCTAGAAAGGAGTAACCACTCAAAAACTCAGAATTTATACTGCATTTGAACAGCTATTTCTGGGAAAATGTCCCATAGAAATGTAATTATTTTGAAATGAAACACTAGCAATCTTAAAATCCAAACCCCTTAAAACATCATTTACTATATATTTTTAAAATATAACATTTAGAGGCATATCAATTTTGTTTCTATAGTTTAGGAATTGGTTTATTTTTAAAAGCACAATAATTGTGTACGGAAGTTGGATCAATATTGGGCACAATATTTTGTGTCACAAATTTTCTCATGTTAGCCAGGCACACAGTAATGACCAGAATATTGTACAGTATTTTGAATGCACTGAAATTTTGTGTAAGCCACTTGGTAAAAGTCAAATTTCTTGTAAAGAAAAGGTTAGTTCAGGCCATCTATATTGTTTCCTTATCTTCTATACTGCAGGATAAGAGTTTTATCATAACAAGGGATATTTCAAATTGTACTTGAGTAAAAGCAAACATATGCTATCCTTTCGGGAGACTGGCTTCATGATTCTATTATAATACGTCTCCTAAATTGCTAATACTCTATTGAGGGTAGTAGTAATATGATGCCTAACTCCTCTGGGCTGAACTGGGAGACACTATAGACTCTAATTATAAAAAGTCATATTCATTTCATAATTGAGTTTTTAGTGTAAGGGCTGAAATTCTAAAAGAAGTTATTTGGATGATTATATTATACTATCAGTGATTAGACATGTGCTAGGTTTTGGCCACCCATTATCCATTCCACTTGTTTTAGTGACAGAATTTTTAAGGAATTCCTTGTCCCCCACAGTGTCCAGTCACGGTAAGGTTGTCAATCAAGGCGTCCTACTCTTTCTATGATGCAGGGGCTCATGACCCAATGTAGGCCATTCAGACTCCCTCTTGCAGAACTGATATTTTTAGCTGAGTAATACAATTATAGGGAAAAAAGGGTTGAAATCAATTCAGCCCAATGAGACTGATGATTAATTCCTGATGTCTAGATCCCAGGTGCTGCCCTGATTCTTATCCTTTGCTAAAGTTGGTTCTCTAGGAGTCTCTTCAGTTCTGTGAAATCATCTTATCCAAAGTCTTATAAATCCAACATTTATATTATAAATCCAATTTTTATTTATAAGATATCAAATTCCTTATAAATTTCTTTTCTGCTTATTTTAGCTAGCTTTAATCCCTATTTGCTTCAATGGATAAAGATAGGGATCCCTAAGTCAGGGTTTCTCAAACCATCTGCATCTACATTTAGCAGAGTGTTTATTAAAAATGAACAGTCCTAAACACTATCTTTAACACACTAAATCCAACTCTTTGGTAGTGGAGCTCAGCAATTTGTCATTTGAAAAAGTTCTTCAGCAGTTCTTATAGACATTAAGACTTGATAGTTGCTATGCTAGATCTGAATTGAGGGAAAATCAAAAGTAGTCCAAAAGGAGGAGTCTCTGGGGCTGAAGACTCAAACTGTACAGCTTCTCATTAGATACTTAAATTGTCATTATTGCTCATTAATCAAGACTGCTTGTACAGTGCCTAACAAGCAGTTTAAACATCTGGACGAATTAGTAAACAAACAAATGATAAACATAAAAGCAAAAGCACACAGTAATGGGCCTTACAACCACAAAAATAATATATATAAAGAAAATGGGAGTAAAAATGGCATATTACTTAAAGTCATAACTATTAAATGCTAATTTTAAAAAGTTGTATAATCCAGTAAAAGAAATCCTTCTTTATAAATAATTTTCCAAAAAAATCTTCTATTCTTTTAAAACAGATTATCAATATTTATAAGTAATATAGGTTAAGTGTTTTAGAAATTTCTCTAGACATTAATGTAGAGGAACAATATTTAAATTCAATACCTTTGCATTTTTAATATTCTAGGAGTTGCCTGAAATTCTCCTTCTCATTTAGAAAGTACACTGATCTAACAGGCTTAAGGCCTGCTTTCTTTTTCCTTTGTGGTTACTAATTTGCTCTATCAGCTTTGCCAAGTAACTTAACGTCCATATAAATTCCATTAGTAAAATAAGTGCAGTAATTTATGGTGCTTACTTACTTTGGAAAGGTGGAATAAAAAGATAAAGTGGTAGAATTAAATTAATATACACAGTTGAAAAGCATTCGGTCTTTTTCTTCATTTTTCCTACTATGTCAAATCCTCCATCAACTGAAGATACATTTTTACAGGTGTATTAATGGGAGAGACTGCTGAGTACAAAACATTTTTGAGTTTTTCAGAGAAACATCCTCTTTAAGTACAAAGATGCTATCCATTTATTTTGAACTTAAATTAGAACTGATTTCTATTCTTGTTTTTCTGAAGTATAACAGAGTTTGATAAAATGTTGGAGGTGAAGATAGGGGAAATGGTTAACATCGCAGTCAAGCGAACAATTTCAAATAGAACAACAGACACCATCATTTTTAAACCATACTCTTGGCTACTCTAAACAAATCCCAGAATCTC
Source organism: Aethalodelphis obliquidens (assembly GCF_003676395.1). Classification (NCBI taxonomy): domain Eukaryota; kingdom Metazoa; phylum Chordata; class Mammalia; order Artiodactyla; family Delphinidae; genus Aethalodelphis; species Aethalodelphis obliquidens. The sequence continues at coordinate 44,676,905 of NW_020837945.1, read as the reverse complement.
CATCAGACTGCTCCTATTGCAAAGGCTTCCTTCCTTGTTCTCCTATCATCTCTCTTATGTGCTCTCTCAGTAGCAAAACAAGTTTTTCCACCATCTCACATTGAGGGATTTGGGACTCCTGTTGATGCACATGCCCTCATTGAAGAAATTTTTACAAATAAAGGAAGTTATGTCTCTATGAAGATGTTCCTATCTGGGGGCATTGACTTTGATGCCAATTCTTCAGTTTGATAAATAAGGCTGAAATGAAAAGTCCTGTATATAAATTTTGGCCTGTCTTTATCCATGCATTCCCCTAGAATTTAAATTCATAAAAGTGGAATTAATAATCTAAGTATATGAATATTTTTCAACTTTCTGCTTAACTGCTTTCTAGAACATTTTACATCTTCAAAAGAAATGTTTGTTGTCATAGCACACTCTGAGGCATGATATATATTAACCTGAAGCCATAACACATCTAGAAAATACAGTTAAATAGGATGTGCAAAGAGTCTCTACACATTAAAAAAACTAAAAAATAACTGAGAAAAAGATTAATAGACATCACTCCATAAAATTGTAAACTCTTCCAAAAAGATTAAGTGTTGAGAAATAATCACTGAGGAAGGAAAGTTCCTTGATTTCAGCTAGATATTCAGCCTAAATTCTTACTCAAATTCTCAACCCCCTTTCAACTTTTTTCTAGCTTTTCCACTCAAGGAGTTTTTCCAAGCTACACAATATTGGAAGATTGTGTATGTATGTGGATCCAGCATAATGTCACACCTGCAGTAGAGCCACGTGCAAACGCTTTTTTGTCATCCTCATTCCATGTGGTAAATGTTCCTATAACTTGAGCCTACCTTTCCTCCCCCTCTTCTACCTACCTATAACTAGGTCGGTATCAGCCATTCTTGTTCATGTGAATATTAGATAAGTGAATTTGGGAGGATTTAGATTAAAATTGGAAGGTAAGAAACCCCACTTCAGCATAAGTTACATTAGTTACAACTGACCTTTTGTCAGGTAGCTTATCGTTTGTATATAAAGCACTATTAGAGTGACTGGTAAATGGGCATTTATTCCCCAACTGCCTATTGTTCAATGTGTGCATGTCATCAGAAGCAAATATTAGAGGGGAAAAACGATAAGTGGAAAAATTTGGAGGCTGAAGCCAATCTTGATATACAAACAGTAATAAACATAATTAAAGGTAACTTGGGGGAATACTTGGCATTAACATGACATATGTAAGTAGTATATAAAGAACTTACACATAAAAGAAAATCATAATCATTCCAATTTAAGACTAGCTAAAGAAGATAAATTTAAAATAGTCCATTTGCATGAAATATTCCCTAATTTTGCATTAGAAGAGAATTAAGTCCAAAATTTTTATAAGAAATTGAGAGCAACTGACTGAACAGGATAATCTTGGACCTGGACAATAAGTATATCAGAGACAAGTATATTAAAAAGAAAATTTATGGCTTTCTCCTTAGTTATATAGATACTATTTAAGCTTCCTACACTCTGGTGCCACATTAGAAGCAGAACTTCCAACCAAGCTAGTGTGCATTTGGAGGATGGGATCTATTCCATAATAAATGTGGCATATGTGTGGTGGGATGTACTTAAAATCATAATGTTTTACAATTAAGATATCAAACCTCAAAAAATATCCTCAATCTAGTAAAGCCTGACAACAACTCAGATTCTCACAGCCCAGGCAAATCATCTGCTGGAGGAGAAAATACTTTAAAGACTTATGATACATACTCTAGCACAGAATTAAAATAATTTTTATGACATGGCAATACATGACCATATTCTAGGTATTGTGTAATGATTAAAGGAGAAGAAATATTAATCCAATCATAATATACCTTTATAAAGATATTTATTTTCATAAGTTAGAAATAACGCCTGCACTAGGGTATTGAAATAATGATCAGGGCAACAACAACAAACCTAGATGCTCACAAAGAGATGAGTAATTCATTAGGCTTTTTAGCAGATTTGTAATTTTTCAATTAATTATTTAAAGTCCAGCTTGTCAAAAGATCTGCAATTATTTCAATTATTATTTTAAATATATCTCTATGTTGAAGGACAGATGAGAACCATAAAATGTTGGATTTGAAAATAAGAATATTATTGTAATTTAGAAACTAAATTGACAGTTTTCAGTGCTTTTTGACATTATAAATGTACAAATCTAAATGTCAACCGCTAATCATGGATAATCTGCCATTGATTTTTCTCTGTTTAAAAATACCAAATTCTGGCAGCAATTTCTATGTTCTTCTACAGGCACATTTCTCAAATATAAAATACAGGATCTATCAAAGAGTAATTTATCTAATTTCTCAACATAAATGTTAAAGAATACTAGCAATTTCAAAGTTATGAAACACCTCTAAAAACCAATATTTAATAGAGGTAGGGAAGAGAATCACAATAAAACAAGAATGGTAAGAGATGGCAAGAAACTAGAGAAACATTTTTAATCTTTAAATTGCATATAGTGTAAATCATACAGATTTTACAATTTTACCATCATCTAAATATAATCAGTAGAGAAAACCACATACAATCCATTAAAATCAAGATTTTGTGTTGTTATAGTTTTTGTGCTGTTTAAAAGCAGCCACCATCATCAAACACACTATTTCTTAAAGAATATGATAAAACTTTTAATGAAAAAGCCAAGTGGTGCCATTTACTTAAAAACTCTATATATGGAATCTATTAAAAAAAATGGTTATGAAGAACTTAGGGGCAGGACAGGAATAAAGACGCAGACATTGAGAATGGACTTGAGGACACGGGGAGGGGGAAGGGTAAACTGGGACGAAGTGAGAGAGTGGCATGCACATATATACGCTACCAAATGTAAAATAGATAGCTAGTGGGAAGCAGCCGCATAGCACAGGGAGATCAGCTGGGTGATTCATGACTACCTAGAGGGGTGGGATAGGGAGGGTGGGAGGCAGATGCAAGAGGGAGGAGATATGAGTATATATGTATATGTATAGCTGATTCAATTTGTTATAAGGCAGAAACTAACACCCCACTGTAAAGCAATTATACTCCAATAAAGATGTTAAAAAAAAAAAAACTATGTTCAATCTAAGATATTATTCACTTGGATTTTATTTTTACCTATACAGAGAGTAAGTTTTAATCTTCAAGTGCAGAATAACTAATTCAAGGTACCTTAAAAATTGAAGTTTCCAGAGGAGTCACTTGTTTTAATTCTCTTATTGCTTATATATATTTATGATGATGAATCCTGATAAATGTGAGACTCATTTTCATTTCCCATATGTAACCCAAGATTCTTTTTTGTTTATAATTTTTAAAATTGTTTCCCTTTCTCTTTGCTATATTGCTAGTATTTAACTGTTAAGTATATCTCTTCAACTTTACAACGTTGTTCTTAATGTCAGGGGCCAGATCCTATTTCATTTCTAGCAGGCACACAAAGTCAGTGCCAATATAGGGTCATGGTCAACATACTGAATGAATATTTTTTCTCAATGTCTCCATATACTAATTCATAGATCAGTGAAAATGGTACTTTTACCTTTTCATCTCTGTAAACAATAGTTCATAGATGTGAACTTATCTATGGAACAGCTAAATCCATATTGCTTTGTCAATTATTCAATGACATATAAATAGCCTCATTAGTTAAATCTTAAGCTCTCAGAAGTCCAGGGCAAAGTGACCCATCTTTAAGTTTTCTGTTCCCAGCACAGTGAAAAAACATAGTAGGTATCAACAGATTTCATTTATAACTTGGATGAATATATACTTAATTTTGAACTAATTTGAGAATTCTAGGAAAATATATACAAATGAACCATATAGATTAAGAACTGAAGTGTTTATATATAAGTAATAAAAATAAAAATGAACAAAAACCCAAAGATAACTATATCTATATTACAATGGAAAAGTATTTCAGAACTTTATCGCAGAAACAGGATAAAAATTTCATCTGATTTTAAGGCTTCATAAATTCAGGGAAATTTTTCATTTAGCTTTAACAAGTACTTAAAACTCTAGAATACTAAACTTTAAAATAAATTCTTAAATTTTACTTTTGCTTTACTAGGTAATAGAGCTCTTGAAAAATCTAAAAAAACAGTGCATATATATGCATGAATTTTTGGTCATAAACTAGTGAATATCATAAAGGTTCTTACACATGGAATTTTAAATAAACAAACTACCTGCTATTTTAATAACTGGGGTGAACTCTAGTTTTCTAAACTATAAAATGAAGTTATTATACTATAACACTTTAAGACAGTAAGTTATTATAATATAGGTACAATTTTTGCTCTAATATAGTATCATAAAAATAAAATTGGAGCATGTTATTTTTCACTTATTTTAAAACACGCTAAGCAATACGTTATACCAACAATATGCACTTCTTAAATTCTGTTTCTTTTTCAGATAGAAGTTAGGATCTCTTTCTGACTGCTCCCTCATTAAATTGAACATGTAAAACAGCCAAGGAAACAGGGTAGTTTCCTCATTAAATGTTCTAGTGTTATGAAATTGTTGTGGCTACTGCAGTCTTGGGGTTTTTTGTTGTTGTTGATCAGACATTATAATTGTTAACAAGTGGACTAATGCATAGATTTTATTTAATTTTAGAAACTGACCAAAGTCTTATGATTTTGTGCAATGCTGTTAGTTTGCTGAACTCTTTCCTGTCACACATAATGGCAACTACTAATTATTTTCACTTGCATTCACAGTTTAAATGTTGTCTAAGTATACTTTAAATCCAGAAGGAGAGTGAAAGGAAATTTTCAGGATTTTTTTTTTTAAAGAGATTTAGCTAACGTTGTCTGTCATCAGGACATTTCTATACTTGCAGAGATAAGGCTCTAACCCACGACATTGTTATATATATATATATATATATATATATATATATATATATAAAAAACAAGAGAGACTTCTTAACCAATTAGGTTCATTTTAAAAATAGTACCATAATTCAGTTTTTCTCTCCCTATTTTTCTTTCATTTTGCATGTTTATAGCTACTTAGCTACTGTATTATATTTTAAAATAAACTTCAGTTGTCTTAGATATCAATTTTTAGAATAACATTCATTGGCCACTACATAGTTTAATTTTCTAATTAAATGTTTAATTTTAATTATTTTAGCAATATTAAAGTATCATAGCAATATAAGGAACAAATTTCTTCCTTTAAAAGTAAAAATTAAGGTGATATTGAGATATATTTCAACTCATATTTGGAGGCAATCATTTTAATTAGTTTTAGATAATTCTTATTTGGAATACATATTAATGTAATACCTTTTTATTTCCTAGTCATCAAAGGTAGGAAAGTTTTCATATATTGATTTTCTTAAATCATGTGTAAGTACTTTTCCTTATTCTATACATTATACCCTATGTTCTATACAAGAATGTGTTTCTCTTTGCAAGGCTCATGTACCACCAATATGAGTATTATAATAATAATCTGAAAGAATACATAATTATCCTACTGTTATGTTATTAGTAAGTTAACATAAGTAAATAAATTACGTACATAAATATCCCATATATCCACAGATACCTAACATTGTAAGAATAATACATAACTAATTCTACCTCCTGAACATTCAGTTTCTAAGGAGATGTTATATCTTCTATGATCAAAAAGTTAAGTACAACTTTACAACTGAAGTTATAAAATGAAATAGAAGGAATAGGGGTGATTTTTCATTTATATCCAGCAAGTTCAGATCATCAAACAGGCCAACAGCTAGAGGACACAGCAGTATCCTGGGAAAGTAGCTGAATCTATTTTTCAGTACATGGACTGAAAATACATACTTTCATCCCAGTTCCCACTCCAAAGCTTAATTAAAAGGTATGCTTGCTGCTATCTGAAACTGCAGAAACTAGCTTCTTCACCATTAACCATAGTTTTTAATAATAAATCCACCTTAAATAAACACACCATAAAAAGCTCGTCTAACATCCTTCAAACAAAATCTCCCTCTACCTGTCAGTCCATGGAAAGCCATTACAGATGTGAAATATTTGTATTTTCTACGCATGGTTGTATTTTTAAATGCATATTTATGTTTACTTTTCATGTAATTAAATAGAATATATGCCCACCCATAAAACTAATATTATAAGATCCTTGTGAAGCAATTTTACAAATAAACCACATGAAAGTGTTAGTAGTATTACTTTAGCCCCTTCCTTCTCTCCCTCATGATCTCATTTACTGTAAAATTCTTTATCTCATAAAAATCATCAAGTAATTAGTAAATATCAATTACTCAAGGATATATAACATCAACAGAGAAGACTGATTTTCTAAGGAACAGAGATTGTATGATAATCACTGTTGTAGACTTAGAACCTAGCATAATGCCTGACACAGGGAGATTCTTAATATGTGACTGTTGAGTGACTTATTTAACTTTGAGATAAACTGTAATGAAATAATAGAAATTACTTTCAAATAAGTGGTACATAAATATATTGAGAATTGAGCAACAGTACTTGTTACATGTTACCATATAACAAATGTGTTTTTAAAGTTTTTCTAATTAATTTTGGATCTAATTTTAAGAAAACAGAAAATTTTCCTGCCAGACTTGGAAAGAGACTGGAAACCCTTCACTGGATCATATATTCTGGGAGGGAAAGTTCTCCTTGAATTCTTATATATGGTAAGTACACTGCCTATCAAATAGTAGGCCTCTGATAAATATCTGTTTGAAGAACGAATGTTTTCACTCAGTTCTAGAATATTTATCATTGAAAAACAAAATTGTATATCCCATAAGAAGTCAATGTTTACTGAAAGGAAATCACTATAAAATATCAATAGTAGGGCTTCCCTGGTGGCGCAGTGGTTGAGAGTCCACCTGCCGATGCAGGGGACACGGGTTCGTGCCCTGGTCCGGGAAGATCCCACATGCCGCGGAGCGGCTGGGCCCGTGAGCCATGGCCGCTGAGCCTGCGCGTCCGGAGCCTGTGCTCCGCAACGGGAGAGGCCACAACAGTGAGAGGCCCGCATACCGCAAAAATAAAAATATATATATATATATATATATATATATATAAATAGTATTCTCCAGAACATTCTAAGCACTAAAGTAAAATATAAGATTTACAATGTTTGAATATTTATATTTAAGAATATTTAGAAATGTTTAAATGAAGCATTTCCAGAGTATGAATTTTCTAAATATATACAAAGTATATATGACTAAGTTAGGAATTTTTATGATTCTATTTAATGATTACATTCATAAATTATTATTATAATGCAACTCACTGTAATGAATAATAACTGGTCAGGGAAATTTTTTAAATTACATGCAATATACTGTTGTTTAGTGGAGAGCCTAATAGTTTCTTCCCTCATCTTAAGATCTCATTTTCTGGATCTCTTATAGGCTTTCTGAACGTGTATTTGTTTCTCTTCATTGAAACAAAATGCAGAGATAAAAGAAGACTAATAGAAAATATGTGAAACACGCTTATTTGATATCTAGTATCACTTACATTTTTGTTTTCAGTAACAGTAATCTGATCATAACAAAGATGAACAAAACTGGTGCATAAGCCAAACTTCCAAATATTGCTCTATATTTTAATAGACTCTGTTGGATTACCATATTGCTTTGTGAAGATGTCTCCGCCCATGTGTGCCATTATCCACTCTGACAAAAAACAACTATATATGGAAAGTTGTCATGTCAAAAATGCATTAAAAAATTTCATTTGTTGATCCAATATGAGTGTACAATGTTATGTACAATGGTTTGACAATGGTTTGAAATAGTAAAACTGTTAAGATTATACTTTAAATCATAGTCTGAGCTGAATAGAGTGGAAAGTGGGCCTCACCCCACCCCTCCTATACTCTGTCAATTATCAATTATAAGCAAGGTCATTTTTACGGGGAGTAATGGAAAATTTTTTCAGCCCTTTGGAAAAGAAGTGATATGTTGAATATCTACATTTATTTTTCTGTAATGATAAGATGATCCCATAATCCTAACTCCAAAATGTATCTCAAATCCATCTTCTCCCCATCTCACTACCACCACTCTAGCCAGGCCACCATACCCCACCCCCCAGGTAACTGCAACAGACTCCTAATTCTACTCTTGCCATCTTCCAATCATCTCTTTGCTCACTAGCCATAACGCTCTTAAAATGAAAAATGGTTAAAATCTCTCAATAGCTTCCCATTTTACCTAGGATAATATTAAAACCCAGTTCCTTTCCATGGCTTGTTTTCTTCTCTGTGGTATCTGGTTCCTCACTATCTTTCAAACCTTACTTTGTGCTAAATCTCTTCCTTGCTCAGTAAGGTCCAGTCACACTGGACTTACTTCTTCAAACGTGTCAAGCTCATTTCCCTTCAAGGTCACTGACCAGGCAATTCCCTTTACCTAGAATGCACTCCTTCCCATTCTGTACAATTAGCTCTTTCTCATCCTTGAGAATGTGGCTTACATGTCACCTCCCAGATAGGCCTTTCCAACCATCACATTTAAAATAGCAGGTCCCTCCTTTTATTTGCTCAGTGCCTGTATTCTTTCCTGCACAGCATATAGTTTCATTTACTTAAATATTTTTTTGTCAGTCTCCCTTACTAGAAAATAAATTCCATGAGGGCATTTATAAAGTCTGCCTTACTTATTCTTTTTCTCTTCATCATCTAAATATTAAACTCGAAAACACAGTACTCAATAAAATAAGGCAAAAGTTGAGGTAATATAATTTCCATTTTTTAAAGAACTAATGTCAGTCTAATGAAATTGCAAGTTGATCAGAACACTATAGATGTAGTATATTAAATTATGTTGCACAATTTTTATATGTATGATATAATATATATAATATTTATTTTAAAATAACACTGTGGATGTATAAACAATTTTTTTTTTTTTTTCCGGTACACGGGCCTCTCACTGTTGTGGCCTCTCCCGTTGCGGAGCACAGGCTCCGGACGCGCAGGCTCAGCGGCCATAGTTCACGGGCCCAGCCGCTCCGCGGCATGTGGGATCTTCCCGGACTGGGGCACGAACCCGTGTCCCCTGCATTGGCAGGCGGACTCTCAACCACTGCGCCACCAGGGAAGCCCTGTATAAACAATTTAATCCTTCCGTACAAATTTAGTTTGATTACATGATTGACAAAGTACACTGAACAAAGTCAATCCCTTTTCATTACTTAACTATATATACTGATCTCCACCATATTTATACTCCCAAGAAACGTTGAGTCAAGAACACAATGAAGAAACTTCTATTACTTTGGGGGTTCAGTTGACTATGTACACTGTAAAATAAGATCTGTTCTCTCGCCATTTAGGACAAATGAAATATATAGTCAGAAGTACTCATATGTGTGAAAAGAAAAGAATGAAAGAGAAAGATTGAGATATGGTGCTTGTCATAGGGAAAGAGGATTGGTGGAAGGAAATACAAGAAATCTATGATGCCTTTTGCACTTAAGTTATTTATACCAGCAGTGATTAGTGAAGAAGGGAATTTCAACTCTGGTATTTTTCTCAATATTTAATTTTGTAACATAAAAGTAATACAAATTCCTTATTAGAAAAGTTGAAAATATTAAAAATGTAAAATGATGTTATTTAACCACTAATTTTAGATATATATTTTCCCCTTGGGAAAATCTCAATTAAAACTGCTTTATTCATGTTATTCCTAGTTTGAAGAAGAGATCCTTAAAGAACAATGTATAATTTTTGTGTAAGAAAAAATTTTTAGACAGTGTTATCCCAAACCCAGAGCAAAAAACATTTAGGTGATCAATGCATATCAATGATATTTTATATTTCTATTTTAAACACTAATCATAATGACTAATTACACAATGGCTTATTTCAATTTGTAAATGCATAATAAAATTGCATTCTAGGTTGTTTTTATACTTATGGTAAATAAGAAAACATGAGATTACAATCTGCACCTTTACAACTATAGTTTATTGCTGAAAATAAATTTTATATAAGTGAAAGGTCTTTTAGAAATATTCTTTATAAATCATTCAGTTTTCCTTATTTAACACAACGTTAAATATTTTCCGTAAAGTTCACTCTTGACCTTTCCGAAAATATTTCAATTCCTCCCCTCCAATAAATATTAGAACAACAGACTTATAGTTTGTGAACAACACTTATGGAAGTTCAACTAATTTGGGGCTATGAATTTTATTAAGCAGATATTTTTATGCTCACCTGTGTTCACCTGTATTTACACACAACTTAGTGTATTTTACACTCAATTCATTCAAATTAATAAATTCAATGAAACTAATGATTCAGACTACTGTTTTCCTTGTTTATTTCATTTGTCACTGAATTTCCTGGGTGCAGGAGAAAGATCAATTCACACAATCTTGGTAGTAAAATGAGCTCTCTAGACTCTCATATTCAAACCATATTTTGATTTAATATATTATTTGAGTATTGATTATTTTGGGAAACATGAGTCACACCCTGAGAGATGCATCAACTCTTAGACTAAAGCAGAGTAATCTCTGAATTAATGGATCCCTGGTGGCTACTAACCACTGTTACTGATACACCTGGTTACTTACATATGAAACAAGATTGTATTTTATATTCTCCTAAGTATCCTACTAGTACGGAAATAAAAGTTTACATATATTAAGAGGGTAAAATCTGTTATTTTTACATAAAAATTACCAACACGAAATAAATACTATGGTTTTAAATAGAGGGAAAACTAATGGAATAAGAGAAATCTGAGTACAAATCATGCTTTCACTTACTTAATCAGATGAAGTGATCTAGGAAGCAACTCTACTTTTTGATGGATTCAAGGAGGTTTGGGTAACAGGAAAAGAGAGTCAAACTGATTTGTCTTTATAGTGCAGAGCTTCACAGCAGTTAAAAAAACAAGAGAAGAGATGCTTCCTGTACTCAAGTTACTCTTAGCACCATCTTAAGCACCAGGTTAAAAATGAGGTAGTTCACTTTTTTGATAGTTTTACTATGCCTACGTATGGAAAACTAGGAAATGGGAAGAGGGTGATTCCTTCATTCAACCATGAAAGATTTTATATGATTTGGTAAAAATAGATAAATAACATTAAAAAGTTTACCTTGTGAATATCCTTAATGAGAAGGCAAATTAAATAAAAATGAAATTTTACCCTCCATAACAAATTTTAAAAATAAAACATGAATTCCATTAGCTCTTAGGATGAAAAGTTACTAGGAAAATGAATACGATATCCTTAAAATTAACTATTCATCATATTACTGATGTTTATTATTATGTGTAAAATCTGATTTATATTTTACATTAGTATTTCTATATTGTGTACATACTATAATAATTCTGTAATACCTCATGTTTTCAATGTTTACAAATTGGTAAGATATGTTGATTCATGTCATCTATTTATGAAGCTACAAATAAGAAAATATCCCCCAAGTGTTCATAAAAATAACATTTTGAAGTTCCACATTTTATTAACTATTAGCATGATGATTTCAGTATTCGAAAATTATCTCAAAGTATTATTAGGCATAATTTCTAATCACTATGACTTTAGGCTGTAAAAAGCATTTTATGAGGAATCATTTGTGTCTGATGAAAAAAATCTGAGCATATTTTCTCTATAATCTTCTGTTGAAGAACTCCTCTAAATTTTACCCAACTTAGCCTTTAGGCACTATATTAGCCAAGTGTAATGCATAGCCTGTGTTTTTAGTATGTTAGTGCAAGTTCAAATTAAGAGTTTTAGGAGACTACCTTTACTTATCTTATTTAATTGTTGGGTAAACTGAGTAATACTAACACTGTTAAGCTAACTTATAAAAACACACATAAATTACATATAATTGGTAAATATTTAATTAAAATGTCTTTTAAAAGTATGAGAAAGTCATTAAAATAGATAAAAATTACTGCAAAATGTTAACAAACAACTTCTCTATGTCCTTAAATTTAATATGAATAGCTGAAATGTCATATTTTAACATTTGACACATTTTGGTAGAATGGCACTTTAGTCATGTGAAGAGGGTAACGTGTTTTATTTATGTTGGTATCCTCAGGGCCTTGGATGGTTACCAGCACTTAATGAAAAAATATATGTTGTTTTAGGGAAATGATTGCAAGGAAATAACTGTTAAAATATCTCTAGTAAACTTTACTTCAAAGTATACATCTCTTTAGTAGCCCTAGACACATTTGGTACAACATAAATGTCTGATCTTCCAATTATTAAAAATTTCCTCTCTCCTTTCAATGAAAAGGTCAAATAATTACGTTATTTTTAACAATCTTCTATTTTCAGAGGTAGATTAAGTAACTACCCCTTTGATATTTAATGCCAATATTCCTTGAAAACAAATAAGGGATGTGTTTGAAGGTATACACCGCCATAGGAGAGTATGGCACTATAGGTGGTACTCATATGATACATCCTCACAGGCATGATGGTTGTGTAGGATTTTCAAATTGACATATGCATTTGTGATTGCAATTTGGCAGGTCAAAAAAAAAAAAGAGAAAGAATTAGAAAAACATGTCAAAAGTACCAGTTGTATAAATGAGAACAACTGAATACTGATTCTGAATAATTCTAACAAATTGGTCATACATGTTGATAACAAAGAAGAAGGCTGTGTTGTTTTGCCTTCTCTCTCAACCTTCTCACCCTCACAAAAACAGTGCACACTTTCATGTCATCTGACCTCCATTTATATACCTGCAAATTATTTCGAAGCCTTATATGTTGAATGGTAACTATAATTGAAGTTGTATATTTGAAGTATTTGTAAAAGTGTGACATAACAGGTAACATTGGTAGTCATCACAGTGCCAGTGAGAGCATCAAGCCAGGTACATGCTGGAAAACTTTTACGGTTGTTCATCTCTTAGTCTAGGAGGATTTAGATTATGCAGGTGATGTTTTTTATAGATCCTTAAATATTCATAGCAGAAATCCAATGAGATATGTCTCATAAAGATTGTTGGATAGAAGGCAAGAAAATGTTCAAAAATTCTCAGTGCTTTCCATTCAGTAAACCACACTTTCACTTTTCACACACTATTCATCTTCACTTTACCACTTTACCTGACTTTATAAATAGGATATTCACAACTTGTTAATTCACACCTAACACTTATCCCCCCGGCCCCTTTGGGCATCTGGGCTAGAAATAATTCAGAATAATTTCCAACAAGTCTACGTTCGGTCTGGATGGGGTAAAGGGGTTGCAGCTGGGCGAGGGCGGCTTAGTTTACCGAAGGCAAAAGGCTAGTATTTGGCCAGAGGCTACAGCGAGAGCGATCTGCTTTCTTGAAGGCATGTGGGAGATACCTACATGTTACCGTGCTGTGAGCGACCGCAGAGAGCCAGAAGTCTCCATTAAGCCTGTGCCACAGAGGCTGACCTCCAGCGCAGACCGCGCAGCGGGGAGCGGGCCCGCGGCCGCCAGGGCTGGGACCCAACTGCTGCTGATGCTCACGCATCCGTTTAAAGACACTTGGAAGCAGAAGGGACCGGAATTCGTGAGGTCGCCGGCCCCGGCCGATGTGGACAGGGCGCTCTGGGGAGGGGACACCCTCTACCCCCTCGTGTAGAGAGCCCGGAGAAGCCTACCCCGGGACAAAGTTACCTGCAGAAGGCGACCAATGCACCGGTCCTCAGAGCACCCGCCTCCTCCCGCCCCCTCTCGCTTCTGCGCCCCGTCCCTTACCTTGGTTGTTGGAGACGTGACTGCAGTCGCCCGGCCAAGCTGTCAGCAGAGGCAAGAAGAAACCAAATTGCAAAAGAAATTCCCGGACTTCGCTGCCCCCCATGGCTCTCCCCGGCTCTCTTCTCCCCCTTAAAGAGAAGTGGCAGCAGCGCAGCCAGGTGTTCCGCGTAGGGTACGGGTCCCGGTCCACTTCTTCTTCCTCCTCCTCTTCCTCCTCCACCCGGCCCACAGAGGGTGTCCCGGGGCGCCCCCCGCGCGAGGCCCCGGGGGCAGGGCACGAAGGTCCAGGCTGCCCAGGGGCAGGCGCAGCTGCTTGGGAGGAAGACGCTGCCTGAGGCGCCAGGGAGCTCCTGGCGGCTGTAGGCGAGCGGAATTGCATCCACCGCCGTGTCCCGCTCGCGCGAGGACTATTCCCTTGGGCCCGGGAGAGCGTGCGCGCAGGAGCTAGCTCTGGCTGTAGTTTGGGGGAGGGGAACGAGGGGGCGGGGGAGGGCGCCTCACGGCCGGAAGCGGGGGAGGGACGAGGACCAGGTGCGGCGGGTAGCTCCTGCAGCTCTGACGGCCCGAGCGCCTCTCCGGACTGAAGTGGACTCTTGCAGAGCCAAAAGCAACGAGGGCACAGCAGCTGTGAAGCGGGCGGGGGCCGCGGGAACTTTCCTCCGGCCAGTGCGGCGCGAGCCGAACGACTGAAAAGGCTCCGCGGGGCCACGAGCTGTGCGAGCGAGCTACCGAGCTGCGCCCTCAGCCCCTCGCCTAGGTGGCGACGGCACCGACCCGCAGAGCAGACACTTCCAGCTCGGCCGCGTCTGCGCCGCGCTTCGGCCTCGAGAACCGCTTCCCCGGCATCTCTGAGGCCGCACTTAGTCCCCCAAGCACTTTGCTCCCCATTTCGCGGCAGCAGCGTCCAGCGTTTTAGGGCTAGTCAGCTCCCAACACGGCTACCCCCGACTTCTCTACATTTCTCCCGCCAGAGGGGGGCGAGTGCTGCGGGCAAACGCACCGGGTCCGGGACGAGCTTGGCGGTGGCGGACCAACCTGACCACTCCTCAGCACGGGTCGCCCAAACTTGCCCAGTAGGGCGAGAGCCTCAGCTTTGCGGCCGCCTCCGCTGCTAGTCCTAGGAGAGCGAAGGAAGAGAGCAAGCAGCAGAGGAGAGTCACATCAGGCTGGATAGGGACGGGTGCCTGGCACTACGGCTCACTGAGGTCTTCTCGTCGCCGTGCGGCCGTGACTTCGCAGTGGAGGTCACGGGCATTGTCGCAGCCGTGGGCGCTGGGATTCCGGGGGCCCGGACCGCCTGCAGCGTGGCGGCGTCGGACCTCGCGCTCAGAGAACCCACGGGCTGAGCGGTGCGTGGCCACATCCACAGCGGCGCCGAGTGCCTGCGAGTGAACAGCTCTCTCCGCGCACCCTGAAGCCGCCCCCTCTCGGCGCCCACTCCCTCCCAGCGCTCGGGTCGGTGGGAAGCTGTGGCGGCCCGCTGCCTGCTGGGACTACGCGGCCCTCGCCCCCCAAGGTTGGGAGTAGGGGCCGGGCAACACAGGTGCTAACAGGGTGGGGTCTCAGCGCGCTTGGCCCTCACGCTCTCGCCCCGCGGCCTAGGCGGGCCTAGAGGGCAGGGCCCGAGCTGCGAGCGCAGCTGAGCTCCGCCAAGACTCGCGCTCTGCCCTCCTGACAGCCGCCGCTCGGATGCTGCCAGTTCGGCGCTAGAGGGGGTTAGTCGACAAGAAAAATGCCTCCGCTGCTCTCAGGTGGAAGAAGTTCATCACGCGGAAGGAGGAATGCGCTCAGGTTATACTTCACGCGTTTGTGAAGGGCGCGCCAAGGAATCCGTGTCACTATCGTGGGGGTTCTGTAATACATTTTTGCAGTTATTATTATCATTGTTTTCTTTCTTGAAAAGATTTAGGGTATTACAGTCGAGTGAGGTCGAAAAGCCCTCCTCAAAATTCATCAGAATGTTTTGAAGAAAAATTTATGGCAATGGAGAAAAGTGAACCGAGAAGAGAAAACAGCGATATTGTAAAGAGTAGAGGATATTTTCCTTCCATAGGGCAGAGGGAAGGAAATGGCACAGTGGCGAGATTTGGGAAAGGACTTAAATGAAGGAGCAAAGGGTCGGCGTTCGACGCTTACAGAATTCTGGAGGAGAAAGCAGCCTTCCATTCGACGCGTTTCAGCGCTGCTATGTTTGTGTCACATACAGTAGAAGTGGTTTCAGTTATCGCATTATAGTCAGTTGGAGGAAAAGAGAAGGAGAGCAAAAGATGCCGCACGTCTAAGTCAGCTACAAAAAGAGAAATGTGAAATGCCAGTGATTTTGAGACTGAGGAAGGTTTCCGATTGGTGACTGTGCTTCCACTTTCATTAGGAATTCAAACACTGCCTCTCTTTAAACGTGTCCACGCTAATTTAAATGTATGCAAATCACTTCTGAAAAGATAACCAAGTATGGAGTTTATATATTAGTATTTAAAGGAGTAAAATCTGATTTTGCTACTGATATTACCACTCTTACAGATATTGACTGGTCAATATCATTTGCAATATGCTTTTGCAAAGTCAGTTTACAATTTATAAACTGTAAAATTAAAAGACTACGTTATAATATAAATCATTATGCTTAAATAAGAGTTCTTAAAAGCGTTTGATGATTCAATATACTAATGTTTTGATTCGAAATAATCTTATTTACTGTCAAAGAATATCTTTTCATGACCTTTTTATAATTAAATTTGAATTCCTTATGTTTAAATGTTTAAATTCACTTACAGTGGATAGTTTTATAGATGTCATTAACAACTCACTAAGAGAAAAATTTTGGCCAAAGAAGACACTCCTTATAAATGCCAAAAATATGCTATATTCTGTTAAACTGAAGGAATGTATAATACTATTTATTAACTTAGAAATGTAAACTATGTTAATCTATTTCTAAACTTCTAGTTTTTAAATTAACTAGACTTACAAAAATTTTTGAATGGAATACCACTAAAAAGAAGTTGTTTCCCCCAAAAACCCTAGAGTAAAAATATTTTACTATCAAAATTTTAACTTAAATTCTGATATTTCGCTTGAGTATTTCATCTTAGAGACTATATTGTAAAGAGAACACCATGGAGATTCCTTTAAAATTGGGCTGCTAGAAGGAAGAGGCTCTAATGAATGGAAGGAAGGAAGGAAGGAAAGACGGAAGGATAGAGGGAAAAGAGAAAAAGTAAAAAAAGAAAACCTAAGATTTATTTCTAGGATTCACACTTATTTCTAAATAATGATACAATATTTCCAATTATGGTACAATTTCCAAATTAAGGTACAATATTGTGGTACAAATAAACTGGTATTTACTTCAGAGTAACAATAAGAGCTGAGTAACCTGGATTTGTATCCTCACCCCTACCTAAAAATTCACCTACAATTCACAATTTTTGTTTGTTTAAATAAATCATTGTCAGGCATGACATAATATATTACTTACCTGGTCAGATAATTGAAAGTCATAATCTGATTTTCGTTTTTAAGGAAATAAATAATTACAAGATTTTTCTAAATATTAAAATAAAACATACTTCATGTTTTAGACACTGTTTTTTGCATGTGTAGAATATAATGGCCTTTTAAAAACTCATCTCAAAGAAGATGAATTGAAATGTAATCTTCTTGATCTTTGACTAGAGTGAGATTCCATGGGTTTGACATGATTATCAATTTCAAAACAAGATTGTAAATAGAATTACCATAACCATCTGACCATTTGTGTTATACATTTTATATTTATATATACACATACATACAAACATACATACGTAATGTGTATATGCATATTCATTCTAAAATATTTGTTGAGCTCTTTTTAATGTTCAGGTCTCTTCACTCAGAAGAGTTAATGGTGATATGAGTAAAAATAATTTGTTTTCAAAAAGTAACTTTTTATTTAAAATATAGTCATGGTTACCTTATGTGAGCTAGAAGCAACTGCACTTAACAGAAATGTACTTCCTTTTTGATTTTCTAGCAGTGTTAATATATTTGCTGACATGTAACAGTTTCAAAATTATAAGCCATTCAGTGAACCAGATGTAATATTCACGTAGATTTATCTGCACTTGTCTGTTTGAATCATACCTATATTCAGAAAATCATTCATGTCTAATTTTTCAGTACTATATTTTTCAGAATTCTTCTGTATTCTCTAAGACCATTGTTTTTCATGATATATGTGGTCTGGATTCAGGTAAGAATGATTAAATTTTTATTAAATAAAGAATATATGACTCTAAAAACTAGTCTAAGCTTTCATTTATAGCAGAAATAATAGTATTCACAAATACTATTTGCTTTTTAAATGATGAGAAACTTAACCTGCAATTAATTCCTTTGAGAAAAAAAAGGAAGGATTATAATTTTTAATACTGAGCATATTTCAAGGCTTGAGAAAGTCCTAAGTATTTTATTTTGATAAAAGAGTAAATTAATCCACTTAAATCTATAATTTGTGTCCTCTAAGGTCAAGATAGAAGCAACATGAGTAAAAAGAATATTGATCCACAAGTATGTCAAAAGGTTAGGTCTAAAATATTCATTTTTACTTAGAATAGGTATCATTAAGTCTTTTTTGTTAATATAAAATTTAGAGACATGCTCTAAACAGTATTATTGTTTTCATTTCATCACCGTTAAATAAAAAATTAATTAAATGATTGTATGTTTTAGCATGCATACAGCTAAAGTAAAAAAAAAAAATCCACAAAGTCAAATATATATAGTTAATTTGAGGCCCTTTGCTTTAAGAGAATGAAGCACATACACTATTTACTTTGGAAAATTTTCTTTGATATTAGAAGGTAGTTAATATTTTTCTGGAAGAAGATATTCAGAACAGTGCTGGATACTGTATTGTTAGCACGTCGAATCTTAAAAACCTCACAGAAAAAAAGCAACATGAGGCTTCATAAGACATGAAGACATGGTTTATTCTGCTGTCATATTGCATTTTCTTCTTATATTGTATGGTATTTTATAGTAAAAGGAAAAATATATATATTACATATATCATGTACATATCTTATATATGTAATACGCATTGTGAGTGTATTTTAATTCAGTTAAAACATACTCTCTAGTACTTTTCTAATTCAGTAACAATTTACTAAGCAAGATTTTCCTGTGCATTTGTGCTGAGCATTATGAGGAAGGTACAACAATTATTTGGATTTAGTTCCTAACAATCGGAAGTTTATATTGTATTAAAGGGCACAGACATATGAATTATTCCAATACAAACATTGTATATTATCCCATAATGGAGTTCCAAATTATTGCAGTTATGTAAGAGGAGAGGAATCACACCCTCACCCTCTAAGGAATGAATCTCTACAGTTACTATTTTGGCTTGAGTTAAACTTACTCCTGGTATGAATTGATTCTGAAAGCTAGTGCATGAACTTTTATTATATCAAGTATAATAAAGTACTAAAGGGTATGCAAAATGGCCAAATAATTCTATTAGATTCAAGTAACTTACAATTTTTAAATGAAATATACTTAATAGTCTGTGTGACATCAGGTATCCACAAAAAATTATTTTAACTAAATTATGTAAAGAATTTTTAATAATATATTTAAATTTATTTTATTTTTACTGGTGATATATTATCATTTATCTTTCATGCCCCAGAATAATCAGCTGTGTCAAAACAACTTTTTTTGATTGAATTAGAATAAATACCATTAAATATCATATTCTAAATACCAAACAAGGAACAACTAATGAAAGAAGTAAAACTATGTTTAAAACGATCCTTTATATGTTGAAATCTGCATGATTATTTCCATCATAATGAATAAGATAATATCACAGGACTGTTGCTATTAATTTCTCTTCAAGTATTCAAATTAGCCTATCAAAATAAACTTAGTATTTATTTAGTGCGCTATAGTGCACTATTTCTTAGTGTACTAAGACACTTTTAGCCCTGCTTCGGGAAAAGGCAAAGCTAGGTTTTGCAATAAAAATACTTTGGTATGTCAAATAGTTAAATTTATAAATAATATTATCCATATTAATAACCATTCTCACTTAAACATTTTAATTATTTTTGTATGAATAATGCAAAACATTATTTTACTACAATCAAAATGGAGATAGATTAAAAGTGTCAGATAAAGAGAAGTGATTCCTTAATTACCTCTTAAGCTGGATTTTGTGGGTAAGTTTCTTTTTATAAAAATGTTTTCTATAATATTTCAGTTTAGTTTGAAATCAGCTACCATGTTTGCATTTTTGATGTTCTCTTGTTTTTTTTTTTTTTTTGGTGTATATTAAATGATTAAAAAATAAAAGAACAGGTCTTGACTGACATATCATTATATTTCCAAGTGAGCTTTAACAACCCAAAAAACTTAATATACCTAATATTTACCTTTTAAGTCAGGGGTTCTATATCATTTTAATCATAGTGTGTTTCTTTACCATGGCTGTTAACATGTTTACATGGAAGATAAACATTTCTTAATATATCCTTATAATTATCTGGTAATTGCAAATTCTATATAACTCACTTATACCAATCCTTTGATAATCAGCATATGGTTCTTCCTATCCTTGCCTAACTTTGAAGCACATTCCAATCTCCCCAAGGACCTCGAAAAATCTAAAGAGCAGAGAACGTTTCTTTTAAATCTCTACAAAAAAATGTGCTAAATAATTTGTGTTTAAATACTAATAATATTTATCTTTTAGGTCAAATTTACCATCTTTATTAACTTTTTTCGTAAAGAATAATCTAATACTTACATTTTTCAACTGTAAAAAAAGTATGTAGTTGCCCTTTTTCTGTTTGTTAAAGATTATTAAATACTGGAGTCATTTTAACTTTATAAAGTGTTATATATGAATAATAATTAATACATACATGTTGTGCTTATTGTGAGTTGTTGGGGAAATGGTCTTTCACTCCTTGGGGAACTTAACCCCACTACAGAGTCCATGTGAGACTTCTCTAGTATTTCAGTGTTAAATTCCATTCCTGGTTCATAGTATTGGAAGTATACTGAAGCTCACAGTATTTGGAATTAGATTGTAATATATTTTCTATTTTTACAGGTAAAAATAAAATTTTCTAAATTAGTGGGAAAAAAACAAACAAATGCTAGCTTGACTTAGATTAGTTTTAATATATAGTCAAAGACTTTTCTTGATTTACTTGCTCCTGATACATTTTGCATCATGGTTTGAAATATATAGGAAATGGGAAGAATATTCAAGCTTGTTTTTGAGTATTTTTATCCAATGGAAAAAAATAAGGAAGTTCCTTGCTTATGGAGAATATGTACAATTTTAAAATAAATATTAAGTGTATATGTTATTTATCTATAACAAAGCTATATGTTAATACTGCCTTATAGAACTTATTGCAATACTAAAAATGTTGTATATAATTCCTGTTCAATACAGTCATCACTAGCCACGTTCACATGTAGCTTTTGAGTGTTTGTGACTAGTGTGACCGGGGAACTGAATTTTTTTGTTAATTTTATTAAATTTAAAATTAATTAGCCATGTGTGGCTTCGTCTAGTACATGTGTGTGTGTGCATGCGTATTATAGTTTTATTTCCAATACTTCCACTTCCATGTTGATAATGGGGGGAAATAAGAAAGGGATTTGAAAACCATGTAAACACACAATACAAACTTCTACAAGAACAGCTAATTTTTACTCTAAGAATTCTGTTACACACAGTCATGTTTTTCATCAACAAAAATGAAGCTCACTTTGAACAATAACTTTACTACTGCATGTGTTTACACAGTCTTCAAAGCTAGCGTGATATGATGTGCCTTTTGCATATTGCACTGAGTTAGTCAGAAGACATTAAAAGTAGTCGCTCTGATAGAAACTTTATTAAAAATCATTTCAATTCTGAGTAGAATTACTTGCCTAACATGCCTAATCATGTTACCATTTTTAAATGGTTCAGGAGCTGCCACCACCCTGCTATGCCCACTATGTCTGTTGCACCATCCTGGGTTCTACAAAACTACAACGACCTGAAAGACTCAATAACAGCAGTAGAGGTTCCAAAACTAATATCCCTACCCAGAGATTTGTCAAAGAAACAGCAAGATTTTTCCATTTAGATGCTAGTATTTATCTTTGTTTTATGTTTTGTTTTGTTTTTGACTTTTAAATTTACATGTAAAAATATTGTCAGGATCTCATTTTTATTTTAGTAGATTTTTTTTAAATGTGAGGTTTCACAGGAAAGCTGGAGAATGTTTACCACTGTTTTATTAATATTGTCCTAAAATTTGTCACTTGATGATATCCTTTATAACTTTAATTTGGCATAAGAACCAAAGTAAAAAAAAAAAAGAAAGAAAATCCAATAAAAATGTCATCATCTCTTAAATAAATCTTAAAATATAATAAAATAAAAAGTATTAATTTTTATATTTCTTAGCAAAATGTTATATAGTATTTATTGTACTGTGTGCCAGACACTGTTCCAAGTATAAATATTCACTTCAGATTATAATTTCAAATACTAATCACAAATAGGAATTCAATTACTCCTCAAAGCAACACTCTGAAGTAGTTGCTGTTATTATCATTATTTTATAGGTTACAAAGCTGAAACACAGAACTGGCCCATAGTCACCCATCCGGTAAGTGGTAAAGCAGGGATGTGAACCCAAGCAGTCTGGCTCCAAAAGCTGTATCTTTCATTGTTATGCTGCCTCTCCTGTATCTCTGAATGTTCACCCAAATATACACAAGCATATGCATGTGTAGTTTGCATACATCTGTGTACCTATCTATGAAAAATTTATCTAATTCTATGAAATTAAGCTTAGGTCATAGAATCTTTTCAGTGAGTCTTCTTCCCAGCTGTGACTAAGTTCCCAAATGACCTCATTCTTCATTCTCAAGGCCCAACATTTACACATTTGTTACTCTTGCCTGTCACCTACAAATTGGCACTTGCCTTTGGCACTTGCCATCTACCTCTATAAGGATTAAATTATGAGTCGCTGCAGCTGCTGACCTTCAACAGTCCCTGAAAGGAGTTCAGGGTGGAGATCAGGAATGAGACACTCTGTGCTCTGGGAAAAACTTGCAGAACAGGTCTTCAGATAGTTAGATATTTTCAGGAGAAGATTTTATGAGCCTAATTCTTGCGTCTCCTCTTATCTAAAAAAGCACTAAAATTCTTCATGGTGATTTCTGCTCTTCCTGACTAACAGTAACCTCTATGAGACTAGCAGCAACCTTCTGCCAGAAATATGTGCTTGATTGCATGTATTCCCCCTTCACCAAAATCACATATATACTGACCTTCCCCGCTACCTCTTGGGAGCAGACTCTCAGAGCTATCTGAAATGTTGTCTCCTGGGCTATAGTCCTCATTTTACCCCCAAAAAACTTAACTCACAACTGTCACATTGTACATTTTTTTTTTCAGTTGACATGCCAAATACTTTTTGTCTTAAAATCGTTCTCTTAAATGACACCTGTCTCCCAATACTACTAGCTCACATTTATTCAACAATTATGTTATGCATTGCATGCAGAGCACCTTTTCAGGGCACTGAGTATTAGAGTGATGAACAAAACAGACAAAAATGTGCTTACATAGAACTTACACTCTAGTGTTCATATGTTTAAAATGCTTATCATGTGTCTCACTCTAAGTGCATTATACATGCTAGGTCATCTAATATTCACAGCCCTATGAGGTAGGTACTCTTTTTGTACCCATTTTGCAAGTGATGAAGCCAAAACATATAGAATACATAATAATAAGAGGCAGAAGCAGTGATACTTACATTTTAAAGAGTGTTCTGTCTGCTCTTTGTAATGCAGGTAAGAATATAAGCACAGAGAAGAAATAAGAGGCTTGGGCAATAATTCTGGAGTGAGATAATAGTGGTTTGTCCTAGGGTGCTGACAGGAAGGGATAAGTGAATGGATTTTCCATATATTTTGAAGGTGGAATGGATAGGACTTCCTACTGATTTGGATGGTGGTTCACGCTATCTTGTTAGTGATGAGAAATGGCTCTAGTGCCTAACTATATATATAACAAATTTATGTTTTTTTAAAAAAAACCTATTCAAACCATAAACTGAGCTATTGAAGAAGGCCTTGAAACTACGTTTCTACATTTTGAACTATATATTTTCAGAAGGGAAAGTCATTTTGTGCATTCTTAAATGGTACCTAGATTCTGCCCCTATTATTCTTCTAGAAAATAGTAATAGTAACGTATCAATATTTGTTCATCTACTGTAATAAGTGTACCATCTATTGATGTACTAATGCAAAATTTTAATAATAGGAGAAATTATATGCCAGGGCTCAGGGATAAATAGAAACTCTCTGTATTTTTTGTACAATTTTTCTGTTAACCTAAAACTGCTCTAAAAAATAAAGTCTGTTTTTAAAAAATAGCATTGTTATTTGTCTCTGGGAAATATTTTTTCTATTATTTATATTGTCTCATTTTTATTTGTTTTATATCCCTGGTATATTATTATATAGAACTGGACCTCCTGGTTTGATTTTCTCAAGTCAATTAATCCTTTTTCTATTTGGTCAAATTTTAGCAGTCAGGCTACTTAGACTCCAATCCATCCTCTTATCAGAATAATTAACCCTTTACTCTGAGAGAAACAAAACCCATTTTAAGAACCCTTATCCACTCCAAAAATTCAATTCTATTTCTTTAGAAGTAGGCCCTTGAAATTGTCCTGGGTCATATATTGCTGTCCTTGGTCATTCTATGGGCATAGTATAAAGTCTGTCTCTGGAGCCCCACAGGAAGAATACCTCTCACTTCTGGTCCAAACTTCTATGGATGCTGTATACTGTGTGTAACAAATATTAAAATTGATGTTTTGACACTAACCTGATACCAAGATACAGCAAAGCCAGATTATTACGTGCATTTACAAAGGAACTCTACAAGAATCCACTCCATGTCCCCTTGACCCAGCTGTTAGAAAAAGGATTAGTGCTTCAAGGAGAAGGATTTTGAAAAAACTTCTGTGAAAAAATCTGTTGCCTTACTGAAAAAATAAAATGGTGGTACAAGTTGAGGAAGATCCATCAGACTACTTATAGCTCAAAATGTATTTGCTGCATATGGAAGACATAGGAGGCTGATGCATGATTCACTCTTGATATACCTTTTTTTTTTTTACTGCCTGTACCTTAGTGGCATAAAACAAACATTTTATTTTACTCAGGACTCAGGGGGGACAGGAATTCAGACAGGGCACAGCATGGAACAGGACTCATCTCTGTTTCACAACGTCTGAGGCCTCAGCTTGGAAGAGTCAATGGCTGTGGATGACTCAAGGCTTCCAAACATGTCAGGTAGTTGATGCTGGCTGGGACCATCACTTAGGACTTCTATACTTGATACCCCTCCATGTGGTCTAGGCTTCTTCAGAGAACAACGGCCCTACATCTTAAGGGGAGGTATATGAATATTACATTGTAAGAAGAGTATGTTTGCTGGAAGGTCTTGTGGCCACTTTAGAAAGCCTAACTAATCTGTAAAATTAAGATAGAGATGCTGCAATGGGAGCAGCCTGAACCTCAATTTGTTGGGCAAAGATTGAGTGGGACATATGAGAATGAATATTCCATCAGGTCATTTTTTTTTTTTTTTTTTTGCGGTACGCGGGCCTCTCACTGCTGTGGTCTCTCCCGTTGCGGAGCACAGGCTCCGGACGCGCAGGCTCAGCGGCCATGGCTCACGGGCCCAGCCGCTCCGCGGCATGTGGGATCTTCCCGGATCGGGGCACGAACCCGTGTCCCCTGCATCGGCAGGTGGACTCTCAACCACTGCGTCACCAGGGAAGTCCTCCATCAGGTCATTTTGAATTCAGTTTCATAGGGACAGTAAAATACTGAGGAACTTCAGTAGTAAAAACAGGAGCTATGTCATCAGGAAAATGCAAATTAAAACAACAATGAGATACTACCACACACACCTATCAGAATGGCCAAAACCCAGAATACCAATGACACCAAATACTGGTGAGGATGTGGAGCAACAAGAACTCTCATTCAGTGCTGGTGGGAATGCAAAATGGTGTACTTTTGAAGACAGTCTGGTGGTTTCTTACAAAACTAAGCATACTCTTACCATACAAGCCAGTGGACCTTGGTATTTACTCAAAGGAGTTGAGTCTTTATCCACACGAAACCCCACACACTGATGTTTGTAGCTGCTTTACTCATCATTGCCAAAACTGAGAAACAACCAAGATTTCCTGAAGTAGATGAATGGATAAACTGTGGTACGTCCAGACAATGGAGTATTATTCAGTGCTAAAAAGAAATAAGCTGTTAAGTCATGAAAAAACATGGATAAACTTTAAATGCATATTACTAAGTGAAAGCAGCCAATCTGAAAAGGCTATGTACTGTATGATTCCAACTATATGACATGCTGGAAAGGGCGAAACTACGGGGGCAATAAAAAGGTTAGTGGTTGCCAGGGATTGGGGGTGGGGAGGGATGAATAGAGGGGACACAGGATTTTCAGGCAGTGAGAATACTCTATATGATATTACAATGATGGATACATACCATTATACACTTATCAAAACCCATAGAACATACAACATCAAGAGTGAACCATAGTGTAAACTATGGACTTTGGAGAATAATGATTCTCAATGTAAGTCCATCAGTTGTAACAAATGTACCACTTTGGTGAGGGCCATTGATAGTGGGGGAAGCTATGTGTGTTTGGGGGCAGGGGGTATATGAGAAATCTCTGTACCTCAATTTTGTTGTGAACCTAAAACTGCTCTTAAAAAATAAACTTAAGAACAAAACAAAAAAAAAAAAAACAGGAAGTAAACACTAGGTTTGTAGAGAATGTGGAATATCATAAGGGTCCAACAGGTATAGAAATGCACCTTCTCAGTTCAAAGGAATGAAAATTTCAGTCACAGACAAAAATATTTGAAATTTTTCCAATAGCAGCTCATGAGAAAGAAGAAGAAAGTCAGTGTTAAACCCCTGGCAGCACCAGAAACAGAGAAGCCACCCAATTCAAGTAAAATTCTTCCTATTCTTTTATATCTCTTCTCTCCCCTGGTAGACCAAACCACAGCTAGAGTAGAAAGCCTTGAATATGAAGAGAGTAGAGATCAACTATACCACTGAACATGAAAGCAGGTAGACTTCTTCAGGACTAACATAGAAGTAGAGTTGAAGGAGGAGAGAAATGGTTTAAGAAATCATACTCTTGAGTTAGTGTTTAATTAGTATTTTGATAGATATCCTGTATTCTAAATAGAGTCTATGATTATGAGGTTAAGTGACTATCCATTGCCTAAAACAGTATATGGTACTCATAGGATATGTAGAAATTTATATCCAAGGCTGGGGAGGATTTCCTTCCCCACTGGAAAAAAATGTTAAGGGACACGAAGAAATCAAAACAGGTTTTCAATTAGGTGACATTCTATAAGTCATATGTTTAACACACCAGTTACATGTGGCTTACTTTGATCAGGTCTATTTGTCTTCCAGAAATCCACCCATACTTCTGTCTGGTTAATGGCCTGCTAATAGTACTTCTATGAAATTACACACTTTTATTCCTTACTACTAGTAAGGACAGAAAACATGCATCCTCAGATGAACCTCAATCCCAGAGAAATACCCAGTGTCAGATTAATAGAGAATATTGAATACGAGGCTTGCCAACCAATTTTGTTTCAAATTGTAGTAACTTTTTCAGAAGTGAAATTTCTGCCCTCATCTTGCTAGTTTTCTGTTGAAATCCTTGCCTCACACACAATCTCCTTCCAGATTAGGTAACTCCTTGTAGGACAATAGTAACTAATTCTAGGTGATAACTGATTCACATGTATTCAAGGCATCGCTTTGTACCAGAGTTGATTTAGGAAATATGAAATGGACCTAGATGAGTCCCTGATACTGCAACTGATGTTATATAATCTATACACTGTTGTTCAGAGATACAGGTACATAGGTGTGATATTATCCTGCTGAAGAACTGGAACAATATTCCTCAAGTGGTAACCTGACAACAGCAGAAGCACTAGAACACTATTCAAAGCAATTTAAAAGTTACTGTTTCTGAGGATTCATGCAACTGGTTT
The DNA here is from genome assembly GCF_003676395.1 of Aethalodelphis obliquidens. NCBI lineage: Eukaryota > Metazoa > Chordata > Mammalia > Artiodactyla > Delphinidae > Aethalodelphis > Aethalodelphis obliquidens. The sequence continues at coordinate 44,648,985 of NW_020837945.1, read as the reverse complement.
GGAAAATGAAATTTCCTAATGGCTAAAGTGAGTCATTTGGCATTTGTGGAAATGCTTTGAATTTTAGTAGAAAAACATTCTGTTAATATTATACCAATAAAAGAATAAGATAAAATATTAACTAAATAGTCCTATAAGTTCATAGTTATTGCAATACTAATTTGAATTTTAAGGGTAGATAAATTTGTTGATAATTAATAAGAGGGAAAATATTAGCATGAAAAAGTAAGAATATTTGTAGGTGTATGAAATGGCAAGAATGCTGGCAATACTTCTAAAGGACAATTCTAATAGGCTTGCTTATCAAAAACATTTTCTTGTAGAGAAACTTGCTGTTCTTAGTAATGACTGATAAGACCCCTGAACCCAAATAATGGGAACCATAAGATATTGTGATTTTCCCTCAATGTTTGGAAGATTAACACATTAATATGGACAGCAAATCTTCAAGACAACTAGGCAAAGGCAGTATTGATGTGACTGAATGTATTGTTGCTTGCTGGGAACTGTGTAAAATATGATGGAGTTTTTCTTAAAATACTGGTGTAACAAAAGCTCTCTGGGAAATACAACACAATTACACTTCATGTTATTTCCAGCTTTATACCAGAGAAAGCATTCAGATAAACTTAGCAGAATATGATAAATAAAAACCTTATGTGCATAAAGGGATGTTCATCTATCTATTTTTAATATATGCATGTATGGAATATATGTTTAATATATCTTTTTTCAATGACAGTTTTAGGTCCACTAATAATCACATTGACAATCTTGTTTCAATTGAAAATAAGTAGTCAATAGTGAAAATGCAAAATTAAGAAAAGTACAATGACAATGAAAAAGCTATGATTAATTGATTTCTGTTTCATTTCTGTTATATATATGAAAAAAGCAATATTGAGGTTCTTTAAAATGAAAGTCAACGGAATATAATAATTTATTTTTAAAATCCAAAGGATAAATTCACATTTACTGAGTTCTTTAGAGTGAAACTTGTGGGTGGGGGTACATCTAAATAATTTACACACTTGAACAGATTCAAAATTATTTATTGACGAAGGTTTTGCTGTGATGTGTCTCCTCTAAAGCATTCTCATGCAGTCTTGAGATGAGTTTTCATCCATGTGAGAATACTGGTGGAACCTCTTCGGGTACATAATGTCCAAAGATGGCTGCTATCAATTCTTTCCTCCTGGAATACTCATACTCTTCCTCACATCAAAAGATGGAGTTTAATTCCCCATCCTCTTGAATTTAGCCTAATTGTACTAACTTGTTTGAACCACTAGAGGGCAGTGAAAGTGACATCTTGGGACATCTGAGAAGCCTTTCATTTTCTTCCTGGGCTCCTTGGAACGCTTGGGATTCTGCCTCTTGGAACATGACCTACCATGCTATAAGGAACCCGAGCCCCGTGGAGTGGCCATTGTAGGTGTGTTCAACTGGAAGCAGATGATGCTTCAGTTCAATTGTAAGCATTCAGTTGGAAGCAGATGAGGCTGCTTTCTTTTTTTTCTTTTTTTTTTCTTTTTTTTGCGGTACGCGGGCCTCTCACTGTTGTGGCCTCTCCCGTTGCGGAGCGCAGGCTCAGCGGCCATGGCTCACGGGCCCAGCCGCTCCGCGGCATGTGGGATCTTCCCAGACCGGGGCACGAACCCGTGTCCCCTGCATCGGCAGGCGGACTCTCAACCACTGCGCCACCAGGGAAGCCCTATACAGTGTTTTTATCCTGAAACTGTGTTGCATTTTGCCAAATGCTTTTTCTGTGTCTATTGAAGTGATAATGTGGTTTTTGTCCTCTATTAAAATGGTAGATAAATTCAATTGATTCCCAGATTTTAAACTAACTTGGTATTCCTGGGATAAATCCCACTAGTCATAGTGTGTAATTCTTTTTATATGTTGTTAAATTTGGTTTGCAAATAATTTGTTGAGGAATTTTGCCACTATATTCATAAGAGATATTGGCTTACAGTGTTTTTTTCCTGTGATATCTTTGTCTGCTTTAAGGTTTAGAGAAATAGTGGTCTCATAATGTCAGTTGGGAAGTGTTCTCTCTTCTATTTATCGGAAGAGTTTATAAAGGATTATTAATAATTCTTCTTTAAAAATTTGGTAGCATTCACCAGTGAAGCCATTTGTGACTGGGCTTGTCTTGTGGGAAGTTTTTATTCAATCTCTTCACTTGTTATAGGTTTATTCAGGTAGTTTGTTTTTTTCTTGAGACAGTTTCTCCAATTTGGGTCTTTCTAGGAATTTGCCTGTTTCCTCTGTTATCTAATTTGTTGGCATACACTAGTTCAGATTGCCTCATAGTCCTTTTTATTTCTTTAAGATTAGTACTAATGTCCTCTATTTCATTCCTGTTTTTAGTAATGTGAATCTTCTCCTTCCCCCCACCCCTTGGTCAGTCTAGCTAAAGATTTGTCAATTTTATTGACCTTTTCAAAGAACCAACTTTTGGTTTTATTGATTTTATCTATTGTTTTTCTATACTCTATTTCATTCATATCTGCTCTAATCCTTCCATCTATGTGTTTTAAGTTTAGTTTACTCTTCTTTTTCCAGTAAGTTGAGGAAGAACACTTTTATTTTTAGTTATTTCATATGGGTGTTTCAGCTATAAATATTGCTCTGAGCAGTCTGTTAGCCACATTCAATAAATATTGATGTGTTTTAATTTCTATTCATCTCAATGCATTTTATGGTTTCTCTTTTGATTTCTTTCTTTGATGCAGCTGTCATTTAGGAGTGTGTTGCTTAATTTTCACATATTTGATTTCCCCAATTTTCTTCTGTTATTGTTTTGAATTTTATCTCATTGTGGTTGAAGAACAACTTTATATGTTTTCAATTCTTTTAAATTTATTGAGGTTTTTTCTTTATGGCCTAGCATATGACATGTTCCATGTTTACTTGAGAAGAATGTAAATTCTGCTGTTGTTTTTAGGTGTCTGATAGGTCTAACTGGTTTATAGAGTTGTTCAAATATTCTCTTTTCTTATTGTTCATCTGCATCATTTTTCTGGCCATTATTGAAAGTGGGATATTAAAGTCTCCAACTGTCTATTTGTTCCTACAATTCTGTCAGTTTTTGCTTCTTGCTTCATATATTTTGAGGCACTGGTATTAGGGGTATTTTTCATTGTTATATCTTCCTTATGAATTGACACTTATCGTTATAAAATACCTCTTTTTATCTCTATTAACACCTTTTCCCTTAAAGTTTATTTTATCTGATATTAGTATAGCCACTCCAGCTTTGTTATGGTGGTTGTTTGCACGATATATCTTTTTTTATAACCTGTTTCTTTCAACTATTCATAGCTTTAAATCTAAAGGATCTCTCTTGTAAACAGGATATACTTGGATTTCTTTATCCAGTCTGACAACCTGTCTTTTGATTGTTTAATCCATTCGTATTTAACGTTACAAGTGATATAGTTGAATTTATGTCCACTATTTTACATTTCATTTTGTCTATGTCTCATGTCTTTTTCTGTTCCTCTGTTGTTCTTTAGCATTGAGACTATTTTCTACTGTAACATTTTTATTCTTTTATTGATTTAAAAAATATTTTTTGAGTTATTTTCTTAGAAGTTATTTCCTTTGTATGGAATTTATTTCTACAAAAGGATCTTTTTAATGTCCCAAGCTTTTTGGGCTACATCAAACAACGTTGCCAATAAAATTAGCACATGTATACAATCAATTCAAATATTCACAGATTTTGGTGGCTAATGTATTCATGAGGGACTGAAATTTTTTAATGGATCCACATGCTTTTGTTTGCACAAATGTATTTTTTATACATTCTTTTTTATATTATTTTCCATTATGGTTTATTGCAGGATATTGCATATAGTTCCCTGTGCTATACAGTAGGACATTGTTGTTTATTCATTCTATATATAATAGTTTGCATTGCACAGAAGTATTATAACCAACTTTATATTGTTTAATTTAAAATTAATCACTGAGTCTACATTTCAGTTATATGTATTGAACACATATATTTTTACCTTCTCTAAATGTGCATTAATATAATGATAAAGGCACCCATCACAAGAATATTTAATTTACAGCAATTATCTTCCAGTTTGGATTACTTCAAAAGCATTTCTTTCATTGGAAAACTTTACATTTTTACTCTGCCTTAGTGAACATTTATAAAAACTTTTTTAACAAAATTGAAGTATAGTTGATTTACAATATTATGTTAGTTTCAGGTGTACAGCATAGTGATTCAGTATTTTTGCATATTATTTTCCATTATAGGATATTACAAGATAATCGGTATAATTCCCTGTGTTATACAGTACATCCTTGTTCCTTAGGTATTTTATATGTTTTAGTTTGTATCTGTTTATCCCATACCCCTAATTTGTTGCTCCCCCACATTCTCTTTCCCTTTTGGTAGCTGCAAGTTTGTTTTGTATATCTGTGAATATGAGAAACAACCTCCAAATAAGACATTTCATTAAGTATAAGAAATTAATAAACAAAACAATTGTGATATGTTACACATGGAGTACATATTTTCTCATGGATAATACTTTTCTAAATCCATGGTGATTGTCCAGGCAAATGCAATATTTAACTTAACATTGACATCTTACACATTGAACCATTTGGGGGTAATGTATGTTGTTTAAAATTTTTCTCATGTGTAATTAATTTTTAAGGAAATTATAAATAGCCATTGTAAAATTGAGTATTATTTAGCATATAAGACTTTTTAAACTAAGAAATGATTAGATAAGCTTGCCACTGTAATATTTTTCAAGACATAAGCACTGTTATATAAGAGCAAAATCTCTGGAAGAAACAACCTAAAATAAAACAATTCCATAAACAAATTCCCCAGATACATAAGAATCCCAACATGTTACAATGGGATTTTATGATATGTTCAAAAAGAAAATGCATTATATGAGTTCTATACAATAATTTGAAATGTTCTCTGACACTAATTAGTGATTTGACCTTGAATAAATCACCAAATTCTTTTCTGCATCATTATTCTGATTTGTAAAGTGAAGACATTTACTTGAATAACTGCCAGCCTTTTTCCAAGAACGGAATTCTCAGATTGTATGTACTATATTTGTTGATAGAAGATATCAGTAGAAGAATCATAAAGCGAGTGTTTGATAAAAGGATTTCTCTCATAATTTACCACAGATTTTATCACAGTTTGATTATGGTTTTGAATTTTGTGATTTAAATATTTATTTGTTTTACTTTAATGTAATTCTAACAAATGATAACAATTACAAATTTCACTTGATATATTAGGTAAAGATTATCTTTTCCTTAAAATTAATAGTCTTAGGTACATTTAAAGTTATATGCTGTATAATATATTCAATCAAAATATACTGAGATGTAATTAACAGGATTAAAATAGCTTTCTGTGTTGTAGCATAATTTCAATGAAGGGTGGAGATTTTACACCTAATTTGCATTTGCCAGTTTACTAGGTTTTTTACTTTTATTATGTGCAATTAATCAGAAAATATTCTGAACTATTTTTTTCTCTTCATTTTTTGAATTACTTGTACACTATATTAGTTTTTGTTTTTGTTTTTTTAATGTTGTTGTTAGAATGACCTGGTTTTGTTTTCTTTTTCAGAGCTGAAAACATTGTCCTAACTCTACATCCTGACTTCATTTGTAGCTTGAGCATATAATATTGACATTATATACTTTCCCACAATTTAGTTGGAAAAAAATTAGATTTACTAATAATTTTAGGCCAATGAATATTGTTTCAATGCAATGAAATTATTGATAGATGTGGTAGGCTAAGCAGTGGCCCTCCAAAAATGTCCACATTGAAATACTGGGGTTCTTTGAATATATTAACTAATAGGGCAAAAGGAACTTTGCAAATGTGATTAAAGATCTTGAGCTACAGAGATCATTCTGGATTATCTGGGTGGATTGATGTAATCACAAGGGTAGTTATAAGAGTGAGACAGGAGCATTAAAGACAGAAAAAGGAGATATGGTGTCTGAACCAGTGGTGGTTGTGATGTACTTTCAAGATGAAGGAACAGGCAATAAACCAGGGAATGCCAGTGGCCTTCAGAATCTGGAAAAGGCAAAGAAACAGATCCTCCCTGAAGGCTCTAGAATAAATATAGTACTGACAATACCTTGATTTTAGATTTCTGATCTCCAGAACTATAAGAGAAAAAAATCTGTATTGTTTTAAGTCATTAACTTTGTGGTAATTTGTCAGTGCAGCAATAGAAAACTAATACGATAGCCTCTTAAGTATGTTTGTATGTTTCCTTTGTGTCTGTATTTATTCCCTAGATCTTTCGTCAATCTTTTGGATTCAATGTCTCATGAAAACCAGTATTGCTTTAAAGCATCATAGTGCTATTTGATAATGTTAAACAAAATTAAGTAAAATTAATATTTACCTAACACAATACTACAAACTGGGGCTTCCCTGGTGGCGCAGTGGTTGAGAGTCCGCTTGCCAATGCAGGGGACACGGGTTCGTGCCCCGGTCCGGGAAGATCCCACATGCCGCGGAGAGGCTGGGCCCGTGAGCCATGGCCACTGAGCCTGCGCGTCTGGAGCCTGTGCTCCACAACGGGAGAGGCCACAGCAGTGAGAGGCCCGCGTACTGCAAAAAAAAAAAAAAAAAATACTACAAACTGCTTTTCTCACATAATACATCATTTAAATCAGATCTCATCAATAGTGAGAAATGTAAATAATTTTATTTGATAGTTGCATAATATTTCATAGCATAAATGAGCTGTTTATCTAACCATTCTGTAAATGGATATTTAGAATGTTTCTTTTCTTTTCAATTGTTAAAACTTCTGCAATAAAATTCAATTGTAAAACAATACATTGATTTTATCTTTAAACATTTAATCCCTTTTATAATTTCTTTTTACTTCTTGGCCAGTTTTGATATTGTACACTTGGTGTGTAAATAATCCATATCATCTAGACTTTATTTTACTTTTTTTCGTGAATAATATGTATTAGTCTTTCACATTTTGTATAAGCTCCTCTTTCATATATCTGGTAATGTTTCCTTTCTTCTACACACACATGCACACACATGTTTGTGTATTTTAAATTTGACTTTATTTTTATCTTCTAATCAATCTTAAAGAAAATTATTTATTATATTGGTAATTTTAAAAAGAAAAAAATTTATATACTTCATTTATCCTTTTTTTAAATTTCATTATTTTCAGCATGAATCTTTACTAATTTTTCTTCCTACTTTTGGTTTAACTTCTTTTTCATTTATCTTAAAATATTGTCTCAAGGACTTCTAGCCATTAAATTCATGTTCCAGGCATCAATGAGGAGAAAAAGAGAAGGTAAAATAGGCACACATCTCTACCCAGAATTCAGGGGAGCATGTTTGACTGAAACCAGTCGTTAGCACATTCTATTCTGGGTAGCTCTATTGATTGGCTCAAACAATGATCATAGAGCTGAGAACAGTCGGCTGAGGCACAAGGCATTCATAGAATGAGAAATTCATTTCTCCACTATGTTTATATTTGAAAGGAAATATCTGGAATGGCTGAAAGTCTTTTTCACACCATGCATAGTCTTATAAGTCAACACAGATGCGAAAAGAACTGAGAAATGGGCAAACTCTGCCTTCCTGAGAAACAAGTTGTCTGAGTTTTAAATTGTGTGAAAAAATAAATGCCTATTTTGCTAAGGAGTTTAAAAAATAATTTTTGAAATATCATAAATTATGAATTTTCACAATCTGAATAAGCTTGTGTAACTCAAACCTAGATCAAGAAACAGAACATTACCACTACCCCAGAAGCTCCTTTTATGCTTTCTTCCAGTTAATCAGTAACATCCAAGGGTAACCACTGTCCTGTAGTCTAACAGTATAGATTAGTTTTGTCATGTTTTAATTTTATATGAATGGAATATATATTAATTTTTGGTCTGGATTATTTGGCTTGATATTTTGTTTGTGAGAGGCATTAATATGGTCACGTGTAGTTCCAGTTTGTTTATTCTTATTGGTATTCTGGATTTCATTGTGTGAATATACCATGATTTACTTATCCATTTTTCTGCTGATAGCATTTGGGTAGTTTCTGTTGGAGGCTATTATTGATAGTAATGCTCTGAAAATACTGGAACTTGTTTCTCAGTGAACATATGTATGCATTTCTGTTGGGTGCACACCTAGGCATGTAATCACCAGGCCAAAGGATAGGCACATATTCAGCTTCAGTAGATGCTGACAATATTTCATAATGGTCATAAAATTCACATTCCTACCAGCAATACATGAGAGTTCTATTTCTTCCACAGTTTTGCTAATGCTGATATTTTCATTAAAGGCTTAAAATGTTGAGTTTTCTGTCACTTGAAATAATTTATTATTATTAAAAACCTTCCTGTTTTATTGACTTTGCTGCTCTGACTGTTGTTTTATGTTATGGAGGAAATTGGGAGGGAAGATTGCTTATTCATGTCAAACTCAAGTCTCCATCTTTCTGGAAAATTTCAAGTACTCTATTCCTTTTACTATAAGAATATATATTCTGTCTTATACAGCCTCTTGTCATTCCTAAGTAAAAATAACTGTATAGAGTCAATGTTTCTATTTTTGTTTTAATTCCTTCTTAAACCAAAGGAATTAATTTAGCTGTGCAATTATTTGGCCAGTTGATGAGGGGATGTTGCTTCATTAGTCAGACATTGACCCTGTTCTATTTTTGACTAGAGATAAATTTAGACCATGTATTAATTCCATTTAATAAACAAATAAATACATTTTAAAAAGGAAAATAGTTGTGTCATAATTGTCTCTTCCAGAAAATTGTGATAGTAAAAACATATTTTCTTTGAGTGTAGTTGTTGAAAAGAAAATTTAAAAATCTATGAACAGTAAATGCTGGAGAGGGTGTGGAGAAAAGGGAACCCTCCTACACTGTTGGTGGTAATGTAAATTGATATTATGGAGGATTATTATGGAGAACAGTATGGAGGTTCCTTAAGAAACTAAAAATAGAACTACCATGTGATCCAGCAATCCCTCTCCTGCATATATATCTGGAGAAAACCATAATTCGAAAAGATTCCTGCACCCCAATATTCATTGCAGCACTATTTACAATAGCCAAGACATGGAAACAACCTACATGTCCATCAACAGAGGAGTGGATAAAGAAGATGTGGTACATATACACAATGGTCTATTTCTCAGCCATAAAAAAGAATGAAATAACACCATTAGCAGCAACATGGACGGACCTAGAGATTGTCATACTGAGTGAAGTAAGTCGGACAAAGAAAGACGAATATCATATCACTTATATGTGGAATCTGAGGAAAAAAATGGCGTGAATGAACTTATTTACAATACAGAAATAGAGTCACAGATGCAGAAGACAAAGCTATGGTTACTAGGCGGGAAGCAGGGGAGGGATAAATTGGGAGATTGGGATTGACATATATACACTACTATATATAAATGGATAAATAATAGGGACCTACTGTATAGCTCAGCAAAACATTTTTAAAGGCAATGTGAGGGAGGGGCATCCCAGGGTATGTGGTCAGCTTGTGTCCAATTCTCTGATTGATGTTGAGGTAACATGGTGGTTAACATTATCAATCTTTAGGTGCCAGAAGGTCTGGAGGCTACATGTTCATAATCATCAGGCAGTTAGTTTCTTCCATTTTTTGGTGTTTTTTCAGCATCTGAAAAACTCAGGAAATATACATCAGATACTACTATCTAGGTACTTCAGAGAGGAGTTAAAGCAGAGGATATGGGAAGAGTCTGTCCTGGGAAAGGCCCATAGGGTCCTGCTCGGTTACAATATGATAGGAATAGTATATTAAGTTAGGATATTAATGAGTCCAGGGTGCACAAGAAGTTACATTAACAGATAGTTACCCTCCTGCGTCAGTCCCCCAAAAGGGTGCTCCTTCCCAGTGTCGTCTGAGCCAAAAGAAGGAGACTGAGTCTGAGTTTGGTTCAGAAGCAAAGGAAAGCTTTATTCTCTGATCAGAGACTGTACAGTTCCGAGCTCTAGCTCTAGAGCACACGCCCTCCCGACAGGCTGTGGGCGGGGCTGCTTTATAGGGGTCTTGTCAGCGGGAGGGGGTGGAGTTCTCGCAGGGCGGGCGCAGCTGCGCAGCTGCGCTGCTCACGCTCCGGACTGAGTCCCGTGCAGCATCTCCGCCCACGGACCGCCGCCTCCATCTTGAATTGAGCTGACTCGCGCGGCGCTTCAGCTCGTGGTGTGAGGTGTTGGCACAGCCACATTACCTGAAGAACTCTGGTCTGAAAGCCTGGGTGAAAACCTTCGCACGCAGCACCGTACGAGCAAGTAAAACTAGACTGTGCACAAAGGAAAAAAGGTTAGACTTTATTTCATTACCCAGATTCTATATTTCCCAGGAATTGTTAACAGGCTTTGCCGGTGATAAATCTCTCCTCTGTCTTTTGTTCTACTCCTCATTCTTGAGGGGCACTGAGGGGTGAAGGAATGTCTTCTGTGACTACTTTCTGCTGAGTTTGGGCGTCGTCATAACCCCGGGTAGTAGAGCAGAACTTCTCCACAGCTACCTTTAGAGATGTTTGATTGTCACCAGGTCCTAACTGTTTGTATCTGTGAGCAAATAGCATTTGTCTAACCTTTTGGAGACAAAGAACACCAGATAATTTAAGATACATACCCCCAAATGTTACCAAGAGAATAATGGCCACATGCCAAATTTTTCCTAAAAATGAAGGTATGGAGGTCTTTTGCCTATAGGTCTTTTTCCTGATTATGAGGCTCACTGCCATGGCCTGAATATCCCTGGTCACACTTCAGGTCAGAGAGAAGTTCACATGAGTAGTCAAGGGGGTCCATTTCCCCAGGTTTGTCTTTCCAGAGGTTGGGGCTCAAGGGCCCTCTTCACTTGAGTGTGATGTGCCCACAGAGGGATATCCTGTATCTTCAGGGCAGAAGGGGTGCTTAAGATCACCAAGTGGGGTCTGTTCCACTTAGCAGTGAGCTGATATTGCAGGCTGCTACTTTTCCAGGTTTTTAGGGTCACCCTGTCTCATGGCTAAGGGATGGAGGGCCAGGTAGGTGGATGCTGCCTGTACCTGGTTGCCGTATTCCATGAGAGCTTTCATGGTTTCTCCTACTTGGAGGGCATATTTGAGTTGTTTCATTTCAGGGGGGTTAAGGTATCCCTTTTCTCGGGCTTGGGGAATGGGTCTACCATATATGAGTTCAGATGCACTTAATTTGTCTTTTGGGGCTGACTGCATGTGGAGCACACAAATGCTGGACCATTATCACTTTGTAGGGACCCCGGGAGCCCAAACATGGGAATTATGTTTTTTTAGTAATGCCTCAGCCACTTCAGCTGCTCTTTCGGTTCTAGCGGGAAATGCTTCTGTACACCCAGAAAATGTGTCTACTAGCACCCAGAGATACCTGAAATTGCCTGGAACTTTCGGCAGGATAGTGAAATCAATCTGTCAGTCTTCTCCAGGATATGTCCCTCTGGTCTGATGGGCCTTACCTGGGGGTTCTGGTGTTGGGGTAGTTTATTGTGCAGATGGGGCATGCCTCAACTAATGGACTGATTATACTTTTCATACCAGAAGTTGCCATGACCCCAACTAGCCAATTTTATAAGGCTTCCCTTGCAAAGTAAGTTCCGTGATCAAGGAGCCTCCCTGATGGCTCGACAAGCTGCGGTTTGAAGAAAGCATTGCCCTTGTTCATTAACTAGCTACTCACGGCCCCATTAGATCTCTGTTGAAGCCCCAGTTTTGGACTTTGTCTAATTCTTCCTTTGTGTAGGTTGTGAATAATTGGATGGATCTGGCCTTTGATACATGACGGGTAGTTGACAAGATACTGGTTCTAGGACTGCTCTTTTGGCAGTTGCATCTGCCTTGTTGTTTCCCTTTATTACCTCTGCATCCCCCTTTGGTGAGCCCTACGGTGGCTCACTGCCACCTTTTTTAAAAGCTGTACTGCTTCTAAGAGCTTCAGTATGTTTAAGCCATGCTTCACCTGCTTATTCTCCACAATAAGCATACCTCTTTCCTTCCAAATAGCCCCAAGTGCATATAGCATGGCATACACATACTGGAAATTTGTGTAAACATTTAAGATCTCTCTGTCCCGATCTCTAAGGCTCTAGTGAGGGCCGTCAGCTTGGCGTTTGGGGCAGAAATCCCTGGGGGTAGGCTTCTTGCGTCTATGACTGGATCTGGGAGGTCGCTATGTATCCCACCAGACTTTTTCCCTCTCATAAAGCTTCTCTCATCTGTGAACCATTCCTCTTCAGCATTTGGGAGAGGCTCACTTCCTAAGTCGGGGTGAATACATTGTGTCTCTGGTTTCTATACAATCATGCTCTAAGGGCCCTGTTTCTGTGGGTAGCAGGGTGGAAGGATTTGGCACAGGATCAGTTTTTATGGTAGCCGCTGGGTTGTCTAAAAGCATAGCCTGAACTTGAATTGAACTTTCAAGGGATAGCCATTCTGTTCCCTTAGCTCTTGTGACCAAGTTTCCTTAATCTGGTGTTCAGAACTGAGTAAGTGGCATGGGTATTGACTCAGAATTTGACAGGCTTTCCCCCTGTCCAGTGTCAGCTGAGGCTCCTCAGGGGTCAGCTTAGGGGCCCTCTGGCCCTGTCATTCTTCATCTGTTTGGACTATCTGCCTTCAAGGGTAGTGGCTGGGATCTGCCATTTCCATCCCCCTTCAGGGGCAGCAAAGGCATTTTCCTTTCCAGCGTCCCTCTTGTTTACATATGGTGCACTGACTGGATCCTAATTTCCTTGGCTGCTGTCCCTCAGTGGGGCTGTGGGTCACTCACCGGAGAATTTGAGTCTCCATGGGCAGTTAGTCCAGATTCCTGTGCCGACCAGTTGACACTGGAGGGCAGTAGCCAGTAGGTGGGCTTGCCTCTGGGTCTTTTTATCTTCTGACTTTTCCTCCTCTATATCTCAGTTATTAAACATATAGTATACAACCTTCACCAGGTGAGAGGTAGGGGTATCTGGTTCTATTCCCAGTTTCGGAAGTTTACACCTAATACTGGGGACTCTTTGGGAAATGAAATACATCCTCAGGATTGCATTCCCTTCTAATGACTCAGGGGCTGTGGTAGTATAGATTCGGAGGCATTCCATGAGGTGCTCTAGGAATGCCAAAGGTTTTCTGTTGGCTCCTAATTGATTTCCTTTATCTTATTCCAACTGACAGATTTTGATAAGGAATCACCCAAGGTTTACCTCATAAACAGAGGGCAGAGAATGGATCCAGTGGGCTGGGTGTTTTCTATTCTTGCCAGCAGCTCACAGTGCTTTCTGCTAATAAGGTTCCTGGGTCTTGTAAGTGGTTCACAGGACTCCCCAGCCCACTTCAGAGAAACTTGTGCTGACTGAAAAAGGTCAAATCACCTACCCAGTACCTAGTTTGGGACCTTTTTGCACTCCAGAGTCCCTGGTGCCTTCCCCTGAACTCAGACCCAGCATCCTTGTCGTCTTTCTATTCTGTCAGCTGTTCCTTATTACCTGAGCCTTTTCCACATCTTGTCTCTTGGCTCACAGGGCTGGCTACTTTTCTTTACCAAACAGAAAGTGACTATGGAGAATGCTACTGTTGACCCCTGGAGGTCAGCAAGGAGGGCAAAAAGCCCTGGTGTGGCTGTTACTGCCTTGTACAGGGGTCAAAAGGACAGCACTACTGGCAAGACAGTGGGCAAGACTACCGTGGCTCCGTCTCAGCCACAATTTCGTGGGTATTTGGTACTGCAGAAAGGCTAGCCAGTGATGCCACAGTGTAATCCCCTCAAGGGGACACAGTCTAGACTACTCTGGGGGCTGTGTGCACACCACACCTGGATATCAGCTTGCTGGGCGGAGTTGCTGAATTTGGCCAAAGGCTATCCCCATTCTACCCTGTCAATGTTACTCAAAGATTAGAGTCAAGAATCCTCACACAAACCTCCCAAAGCCTCCGTTGCCCTCCCATTGGAGCCAGGGAGAGCCAGAGCCTAGTGGATAGGTGCAGGTGAAAAGGCCACAGTCCATCCCATCTAGGTTGCCAAAATTTTGTTACTGACCGTCCTGAGTTGGTGCTCAACAAGGATCCTCCTGCCCAGTGTCCTTTGAGCCAATAGAACAAGGCCAAGTTTGGTACAGAAGCAAAGGAAAGTTGATCAAAGAATAGAGAGTTGCAAGCTTGCTCTTTAGAGTACACACTCTCCCCAAAAGCCCTTCATGGGGCTGCTTTATAGTGTTCTTGTAGACGGGAGGGGGACAGAGTCCTTGCAGGTCAGGTGCAGCTGTGCTGTTCACAGTACTCTAGATCAAAGTGCCGAATGCAGCATGTCTGCACACGGTACTCTGTTGCCATCTTGAATTGAAGTGTTGTGCTCATCGCTTCTGCACTTGGTCCTCCAAGCTAAAGTTTGGGGCACAGCCGTTTCACACTAGAACTCTGGTCTGAAAGGCTAGGTGGGAGCCTCTGGATGCAACACCCTATGACCAAATGAAACTAGACTGAGCACAAAGAAAAAAGTAAGGTCAGGCTTTATTTTATTACTTAGATTCTGTTTTTATTTCTTGGGAATTGTTAATGGACTTTGCTGGTGACAATAGCCTCACCAATGTCACACACATCCATTGCACCAATACATCTTTCTCAGTTCACACCATAGGCACTATAGGACCTTCACTATGGCCATGTGATACAGGAGAAAACAAACAAACTCAGATTGGTTCATGGGTATATTGGTATAATGCTTATTCTGTAAAGCAGTTGGAAAGGCCAGTGGGTCACATTGGAGAAAGACAAGACTGTGGACGACCTGGTGGAGGTGCCAGTACTCTGGGCACCTCTGCCGTTGCAGCTGCTCGGGGACCTGTGGGCACCTTGTGTGTTCTCCCGGACCCTTCACTGTGAAGTTATTTATTGTACTTCTTTGGAGTAGTGGGAAAATTCTAATGTTTCTTTAGGAAAATGCCTTGCCTTGATAGTTGAATATATCAAGTTGTTGAAAGATAAAAATGGATTTTCACAGCACCACAACTCCCCTTGGAGTTAGTACTGAAATACAGTAGTGAGAGGAAATCCTTCCATTTGACCGATCTTTGAACAGTATATCTGGCCATTACTTTTGCAAAAAAGGGAGAAGTAACTGGAAATAAGGGTTTTCAGATCTGGGGGTAGTGATGATTGGCTTGACTGGTTGGTAAGGGGCCTGGAATGAATATGATTACACATTCAAAGAAAGAAGGTGTTAAGAGGAAGTATATGATTGAACCTATGGTAGAGAGTATAAAAGTATAAGCATTTGTGTGTCAAGTCAGTGTCCAGCAGTGGGAACTCACTGAAGGAAAAGAACTAAACAAACAGATGAATAGGATAACTTATCCAGCATACATCAGATCAGCCAGTTCCTGTCCTTGGACACCCAGAACTTGCAGAATAGCCCATGCCATGGTCGCAGAATTAAAGGCTATATATGGGTCCAATTGCATGGGATTCTTCTCACCAAGGATGGTTTAGCTATTGCCAGTGATGAATACTTAAATCGTAAGTAGCAAAGACAGAATGGATTCCTCACTGTGGTACAAGCTCTTAAGGAGATCAATCAGCCACATGGTGGCAAGTTAATTACTATACACCCCTTATACCCAAAGGAGGGAGCATTTCATCCTTACTGTAATTGATAAATATTTCTGATGAGGGTTTCCTTTTCCTGCCTGCTTTCTTGGCCAAGACCACTACCTGAGAGTTCAAAAAATGTCTTATTTACTTAATGAGATCGCGTGTAACATCACTTCAGAACAAGGAACCAATTATATGGCAAAGGTCATGTAAAAGTGGGATACAGTAATCAAACAGTGTACCTTATCATCACTCAGAATCTGAAAGCCTGATAGAAAGTTAGAATGGTACTTCTAAAGGTGCAGCTAGGGTGCCGGTTAGGCTATGAAACTGTGGATTTAGGGTGTAAGTCTTCATGATGTAGTATCAATATATCCTTTGAACTAACAGCCATTATATGGTGCTGTATTCCTAACAGCTAGAATTGGGGACTAATGTTCTGCCCCATTCCAAGAAGAGGAGAAGACGCAGGCTTTTCAATAAATGCTCAAGATACAGGACTGAATCTCTTAAGTAGGCTAGAACATCACTCAATCCAGATCTATGAGGAAGGCTGGTTACTCCAGATCAATATATGGATGAGGAAGCACTGATGGTTGTTATTAATAACAATGCTAATAAGAATGACTTACTTGTAGTATCTAGACAGCATGGTAACAATGGCATCACCTGCAATATAGAACTTTTGTAAGTGGAGGAAGCAGGCATGTAAATGTAACTGAGTACTTGCTACCTTGCCAGCTGTGTAATCCCTCCTGGGCAAGTACTTGCTATTTCTGAGTCTCAGTTTCCTTTTTTTTTTAATTGTCGAAAAAGGAGGGAAATTGTTTCAATTCCCTTGTGATTATTTTGATTAAATAAAGTAGTGTTCATAAAGTATTTAACACAGTGCCTGCCATACAGGAGGATTCAGTATATTTTATTTATCTTTCTATGTAGTGTGTGTCATCATCATTTGTGCTATTTTTAGAGTGCTGTTGCATTTGCCTTATTAAATAATATTGAAATATTTTTTAAAAGGGGGAAGGTAGTAAAATATCTTATAGAATTCTAGTAGTTGTTACTGAAGGTTTGGGGACATTTAACTCAAAATTTTTAGCTCTTAAAAAATTCATAGCTCTAAAAAAATTCATAAACTATTTCTTCCTACTATCAGTTAAGTATCTTTTCACACTTCTTTAATATACACTAGCTATATCACAAGTACTCCTTTATGATTATTCTTAAATATCTTTGTTCTCATAATGAGTCAGTACAAAATCATTAAAAAGTAATTGTCATCACATTTTACAGACAAGTCTCTGTACTAGGATAAGGCAGTTCCAATTAAAAAAAATTTTTTGAGGCAAGTCTGCCCTCCCCTTCCTTTCTACTTAATGACCCACAGATATTTTAATCTAGGAGTTAGACTGACAAAAAAATACACATGCTCTAGAAGTTTTGACTTCATGTTCTACCTTCTTCTGTATAATGTTCAAAGTTAACATTACTCACATAGATAATGTAGAACTTCAATTTAATAAGTTTTTTAATACAGTATAGAATTTTGTATACCATTTCTCATAAAACACCTTTCAAAATAATTATATTGATCTGAGTTTACATTTATCCTATAAAAACACTTGCATTATTACTGTACTTAAGCCATGTGTTATAAATTATTGGTAAATAGTGCTATTTGGTGGTTGGTTGGAAAATGGATTATTTGCCCCAGTCATACTTGTGTAAGTTATATCACCTTCATGAAAATCAAAAGTAATTTTTTTGAGTAAAAATATACAGAATAATACACTGGAACATGTTATAATTTTAAATATACCATACTTTAGAGTAGCTATTTATCAGTGAATTCAGAATAGAAATGCAGTTAGGCTTCCAAGATTGAAGAGGCAGAACCTTGGAAAAATCTCTTAGGATTTCAGCATATATTAACCATCAACAAATTTTCCCAAACTGAAAATTTTATTATGACTATTCAAGACTATTTAAATAAAGCTATATAGTTACTAGAGCAGCACTGTGAATAAAAATGTCCCAGGGAATAAAAGTCTCTCACTGATATACATACTCACAACACCTTCTATGCACCTGTTTATCACTCAGTTCTTGATTGAGAACAACAGAAACCAATTCTATCTGAATTAAGCAAAAAATAAACGTATTGAAGGGATACTAAGTAGCTCAAGGAATCAGTAGACAAGCAAGAGAATTAGGTTCAGAATACCACCAGGATCTGAGAATCTAGTCTGCCCAAACAGGAAAGGTAGAGTGTGTTTTAGATGGCTGGCTGCGCAGTCAGTATTGCTGAACTCTTCCCCATTCCAGCCACGCTCCTGCCACAGCCACCATATTGAGTCATTCTTTGACTATTGATTTTGCCTTATGCGGTATTTCTTCAATATTTAAATTCCCGGGAATTTTATTAAAGTGGCCTTTGGGTGCTGCAAAATGGGAATCAGGAGTATGTAGCTAAATCAATTTACAGAGCTATCAGCTCTTTCCAAAGCATACATTGAGACTGAAAACAAATGACAAAGATCCCCTTGATTTCCAATGTATCAGAAAAGAGGATTTTGTCACCCAGATAATTCAAGATAGTTGAAATTGTCTTCTGAATGACACTACATTGTATGTGTCTAGGATCGTCTTCTTGATACTAAACACCGTTGTGTTGGTGGCACACAGGCAGGTGATTATCTTCCTGAGGTCTGACATTGTGAATGGATCACTTACTTGGATACTGAGACAAGAAAATATAACAATTTATTGTATTAAATTTTAGACCAATATAATTTTATAAGTATGCATACCTGGTTGACATCATTTACCATTTTATTATATTTCTATTGTTGCAGACCCTATTGATTTTTGCCTTAATAGCTAATAGTACTAATGTGGGGTTCATATTAATCTTTTGAGTCAATATTAAATTATAAGTAAATATTCAAAAAATACTTCTAATAGATAATTACTGTAGTGATGATTTACAGCTAGATTTATATTAATGGAATTCTTTATAAGGAGAATGAGATAAGTAAAATTTACCATGATATTTAAAGATTGCCTGTATAGAAATATGGACCATGTATTCTGTACCTAACACAATCCTGTGAGACAGTGGGCCCAGATCAAACACTCAGAGGAATAATTCCATCAGCCCAGGTGATGCACACAGCTGCTGCTTGGGCCCAAGACTATCACATGTGGTTGTGCAGTTTGTTAATAGCACAGAGGCATCTAGCTGTGGGAACTAGTGAAAGCTGACATCTAGTCCACTGCTCAAATAGCCATGTCCCTCTGGGAACATCCATCTGCTCCAAGGTAGTAGTGTTGAAGTTCCTCCAGGGTGCTCTATTATTGTACTAGTGGTGGGTTTATAACTTGGGCCTTTTCTCATGGTGTGAACTAATTTCATGTGGGTTGTGGCTGAACAAATCAGCATGTCAGGATTTCTTCCCTCTTTGCGTAGCATTGAAATTTGATGGAAAATCCAGGGTAAAATTTTCCTCCTAAGTGACTCCTTTGACATTTAGCAAGAGTTCTGCTACAGTTGATCCCTTTCCAAATGAGACTTTGCTTCTATTTTTTTTAATGATCCAGATGTTATACTTAGAGACTTTTTTTTTAAAGCATACCTGAGTTTTTAAAAATTTATCTATTCAATTTATTTTATTTTTGGCTGCGTTGGGTCTTCATTGCTGCACGCGAGCTTTCTCTAGCTGTGGCAAGCGGGCACTACTCTTCGTTGTGGTGCACAGGCTTCTTTCTCATTGTGAAGTCTTCTCTTGTTGTGGAACACGGGCTCTAGGGCATGCGGGCTTCAGTAGTTGTGGCACGTGGGCTTAGTAGTTGTGGCGCACAGGTTTAGTTGCTCTGCAGCTTGTGGGATCTTCCTGGACGAGGGATGGAACCCGTGTCCCCTGCATTGGCAGGCAGATTCTTTACCACTGTGCCACCAGGAAAGTACCCCAAATCAGACTTTGGTAAAATAATATTGATTTATGTAAATTAAAACACATGTGATCCCTGGAGAGGTATTCTTATTTGACTTACCACCTCTGCTCCAGGACATAGGGACTAATTTTTCCTCTTTTGTGGATTTCCTAAAAGCAAAGTAACAATTCCAAATCTGTCAAATAAGAGAATTGTTATTTTTTAATGAAAGGACTTTGTTTCGGCAGGAATAACGCTACATATCAGTGAATATGCAGTCTCAGTTTTTGTTGGCTTTTGCAGACTGGAAGTATAGTGTTCTTTCTTCTTTTAGCATTGCTGCGCAGCTTTCTGTGATCTGAAATTTGACCTCTATTTTGGAATCAAGAAATGAATGGTTCTCTAACTATAAATTGAAACCCAAATCCATGTCTCAAGTCCTGGAGACTCTACTACTTTTTTTGAAAACAGAAAAGTTTTCACCCAAGTGACTTTCAAAATGAGTTATATTTCCTCCTCTAAATGTTAGCAAGTAAGCAGGGGAGCAGTGGTGAAATCATCTGTTGCCTGCCTTTTGAGAAGAGGGAAAAAAATTGACATTACATACAATTCTAGGCGATAAGTACAGACTATGAGGGAAGATGTATTTAAGAAGAAATTAATGGGCTTCCGTGGTGGCGCAGTGGTTGGGAGTCCGCCTGCCGATGCAGGGGACGCAGGTTCGTGCTCCGGTCCGCTGGGCCCGTGAGACATGGCCCCTGAGCCTGCGCGTCGGGAGCCTGTGCTCTGCAACGGGAGAGGCCACAACAGTGAGAGGCCCGCATACCGCAAAAAAAAAAAAAAAAAAGAAGCAATTAGTTCATGATTTTTATCTTCTGCTGAAACATCTGACAAGAGTTATTTTGTTATTTTCATTATCTGGGAACCAGTTTTTTTTTTTTTTCTGAGTAGGGTAAAGAGTAGTGTGATAGTGCCATGCAATGGTGCTCTCTGTGTATGTAGGGAGAGAGTTTTAAGCATTTGGAATATTTCTTATAGATCATTCCAACAAGAAACCAACTTGCTCTAAAAAACTTTTTCCTCTTATGTTGGGAAGGTAATTATGCTAATAAAGGGCTCTTAATTTTAGCAGCAATATGAAGTAAAGAAGTAAATTTGGAATTGCAAATACCTACCTCAGAGTAAAGCATACATGGAAGACACAGCCTCTACAAGAGCAAATTATGGGATGAATATCTCAAACTGAAAATGAAAATCTTAGCTCATGTGATTGTCACAGGTTTTCAAAATTCTAGTGCATATTGAACTGACTTGAAGAATTCAAAGAAATCAAAATGAAAGATTTTGACTTCTTAGAACTTAAAATGTCAAACAGACTAATAAGATAGATAGTAGAAACAAATGTAAAAATAATTCAAACTGTAGAAAAATATTAACATATTAGCAGAATAATTTTTCCATTTATGTCACATACAGTTGATGTTTCACACTATTTTAACTATGTGATATTAGCATACTTATATTAAGCTATAATTACTTAATGTATACCTACTTATTTCTTTTGAAAAACACTAGAAAATTATTTTCCTTATAATTTCCCCCCCTTTTTTTTTTGCTATGCAAGGCTGTTTTATTCCTGATTCTGTTTATTTTGGAATCTTTCATACCAAATGCTTCTCTAAACAAAATTTACTTTTTCTTTTCAAGAAAAGTCAAAAGGAAATGGTTAAGTCATAAGGAGCTGCTATTAAAAGATTCAGGACTTATTTCTTGACCTGCCCTGAGGTCTTCACACCTTTCATTTTCTCCCAACAAAATTAATCCTTTATCTTTATTTTCTTCCTACCTCTTTGTCAATATATTATGTCCAATCTTAAAAGCAAATACCACAAATATGAACTATTACCAAGTTTATTATTATCATAGGCATCACAGACGAATGTAGGTTCCTATTTATAGACTGTGGCTTTTTGATTTTCATTCATTTTCTTTCTCACCTTCCTACATTGTTATCATACACACTGTTATAAAAATAAAGTTGGTTTAAATGAATATCAAGACCAATAAGAGTGGAAAAAGAAAGAAGCAGTATATTGTGGATGCAGAAGAGAAAGGGGTAAAAGGTTTCTGTTTGTCTCTATGGCAATGAAGAAGAATGAATATTTTCAAATAGTCAATTTATTTTTGTATTATTGTTGTGGTGTCTCTTCTCCCTTTTTTGCAGACTTGAGTCATTGTCTCTTCTGGTTTTTCCTCTAGTGTTGCAGTTGATAGGGAAAATAAGGAGAGGGAATCACAAATATTCAGGAACTAGATTGAATACATTGAAAATGGGGACAAGCCCATTCTTTACTTGACATTCTGTTTCTCCTATCTCTGGAATTAAAACTCGGTGACTCTTACTTGAAATCTGATGAAAAGGAAAAGAAATCCTACATTTAATAACATTTAATAAATTCCCAAAATCCTCTCTGCTCCATTTGTTTCCCATACAAAAACCTAAATGTTACTTTTCAAAAGCCCACACATTTCCAGAAGGAACTGTAAAATTATGGAAAATTGGGATTCAGTGTTTAAACATTAAAATTCTTATTTCTATCTTCAAAGGATGGTGATAAAATTAATGAAGGTAATCATGAATGTCATGGAATTGGACTCATCTGTTCATATATTAGCAAATTATATCCTCTAAACCATTCGTATGGTCATAATTTAGAGAAGTTTATGGCTAAAATGATTCTTTACAGACATATGAATACATAAAAGGGCTTGTAAGGTATTGTATACTGGCTCCCCAAATATCACCAACACAGGCTGTTCATAAGACAGATTTCAGTTAATTTCTTACTATGGTAAAGGAGAAGAACTTTGTAAGTGGTCAAGAGAACTTTGTGACGCATAGTGGGTTGGGTAAGATTCAGTTTTACTGAGAAGTTTCAGTTTGATTAAATGTGGACATTTCAATATGGGGAATGAGGGGGATTGAGTAGGATTGGGTAAGAATCAGGATATAACACTCTAGGATTGGTAGAAATAGCAAAGCAAGGCTTTTGGGACTAAACGTTCAAGGAGTCTTAGGATATAAACTGTTGATGCTTTATATTGAAGAGTTTGTGGGCCTTTTCATGAAGGCCCACAAATGAGCCTTCGTGAAAAAATAAATGTATTTGCCTGGATAAGAGTCTTCTGGAATAGTAAATTATGCTAATGAGGGTAATGGCATAATACAATCATATTATTGTAGAAAATGAGCTGAGCTATGTGGGGGAGTAGGTGGTTTCAATCCTCAGTGTCCAAGCTATAATTGTACTCATCATTTCTTTACAAATGTTTCATTATTTTTCTAGTATGCCTGAATCATTCTTATTGTTACAGTTGAAGCTGGAATCAACCACATTTTATGAGGCCTAAAGCTTATACAATTTTGCCAGCTCTCTTATAGAAAAAGAACACAATATTATGGGAAATAACTAGGCACATGGCTTTGAAAGGTGACTTTACCAATGATATTCATACTTCATTACTGTCAGGATAGATCCATTTCTGATTAGAATAATACTAAAACACGAAGGTTGGAATTGTCCCCTGGGGTTGCAACTTCATAGATGTAGAGTCAAGAGACCCTTACCTTAAAATAGCTCATAATGGTCTATCCCTGAAGGACAAATATTTCCTATCATCAGGGTCAATCATAATTCTTTTTTTTTTTTTTTTTTTGCGATATGCGGGCCTCTCACTGTTGTGGTCTCTCCCGTTGCGGAGCACAGGCTCCGGACGCGCAGGCTCAGCAGCCATGGCTCACGGGCCCAGCCGCTCCGCGGCATGTGGGATCCTCCCGGACCGGGGCACGAAGCCGTGTCCCCCGCATCAGCAGGCGGACTCTCAACCACTGTGCCACCAGTGAAGCCCCAGTCATAATTCTTGAACAACCTTGTGGCTTTGCCTTTATAAGCCCGACAGTCTCTTCTCTGGAACACTTGATTTTACACAAGTCTGTGTCTCCTGAATTGCAAGTCTTTAGACCTCAAATAAAGCTCTTGGTTCTTTGCAGCCTCCCTACTGATTATTGTTTGACAGAAGAATGGAATATGTTTGGAAACACAGGAACTGTATCCGCCTTGAAAGAAAATTAATCCAGGGTAGTATAAAGATATAGAAAAATTATGGTAAAGCCGGAGTTCAGTAACAATTTAGAATGTATTGATCCTAGGGTCAGAATTGAAGAAGTGAATGAAAATGAAAATGAAAACCAGTTGACAAAATAGCCACAGATTTGCAGATCAGAGTGAGCAGGCAATCAAGATGAGGGAATTTTAAGAAAGGTGAAGATAATAAGTTTGTTATTTGGGCAAGGACTGTGAGCTACAGCAATTGAGGAAGGGGAATCACGAATTCCTTCTAGGGCAATTTCTGTGTGTTCTTCATATACCATCATGAAGAAGACCTTGATCCTAAGGTCAGGCCCAGCTTTAGTCTTGATCTCTCCGCTATGCTTCAAGACAAATAATAAACCAATTTTATCTCCTTGGAGTTTAATTGGTGTTGCCCAAATTTCAGTCTTTTTCATGTCACCTTTACAACACCTGCCAGACTGTTTAGTTTTAACTAGATCAATTAACTTTTTTAAACATAAATAAGTATTTAAAAAAATTTGTGTCATTATTTTTAAAAACATTATCACTTACTATAATAGAAGATAGATATGCAAAATAAATTTAAATCAAGGTTTTAAAATTCCAGCTAAATATTGTTGCCTAACAAAGGCTCTAATATACAAAGGCCTGCTTTGTCTTCCATTAAAGGAGATTAGCAAACATAAGTGAGGTGTAAAGGCATAATAAGTGCACATTGCCATTATCTTTGATTTAATCAGAAGATTAATAGATGCTTGAATAACTTCTGTATATGTTTTCCATGTTATTTAATGCATGTCAATCTTAATGCACGTCCTTCATTGCAGAAAACACTTTTGTAATGGGCAACCTTTAACCTTCATCATCAAGCAAGAATGACATTGTGAACTTTTATCGTCTCTAAAAAATAATGTATTTCCTTTCATGCTTGTAGCCAATCTGGCTACTTGTAGCCATGATAATTTTCCATGGGCTAATGGAATAAGTGGCATCAAATCACAGACAGTAATTCTTATTTTACCCTTCAAAGATGCATTTCTCTCAGTACCATATTGTCAGGTAGCGGGTAAGAAAAATCTGATTATAAGAGCCCTACTCCTGCTGTTACATGTTACAGTAGTCAACAGATACTTATTTTGCATATGTTATGTTGCAAGAATTGTTCCAGCATTCGGAATATACCAAAGAATAAAACAAAAAATTACCGCTCTCTAAATGACATTGGAAAACTTACATGCATTACACAATTTGATTATAAGAAATATAAATCAAATAAAAACATGTAATATTTATAAATATAATTATAAATATAATTACATAGATATGTACACAATATATAAATAAGTAAAAAATGAAAATAAATATAAATACAATGATGGATATCACCCTTGATACTACACAATATTATCAGCATACATTGCCATTGGGATCAATATCCCAAACAATTTTGTACAATATACAATATTCTGAATACTGTCTTCTGTTAGCCCCATATCTAATAGTCTTACTTGCTGATTGACATCATTTGCAAAAAGTTTTTGCCTGCATGGGGCTAGGAATATTTACCAACTTCTACTGCGATAACCTTTATGGAAAGGCAATAAGTCTTGAGTCCATGTCTGAATATATTCCCAAATTGATCTTGAAATCTTCTGCTTCCATCTCGCTCCATCTCAGTATTCCCAGGAATCTGAGTTCTTCAAGGTAGAACTCTTTCTTATTTATATTTGTTTTCCTAATAAATAGAAAATAAAGCTCTTGCCACATTGTAGGTGATCAATATTTATCTTTCACTAGATGAGTGAAGGAAGACTGAAGACCATATCATTTGAATGAAATGAACATTTCCCTGTGGCTAATAGAGTAAACTATTTAGGCCTTATTAACTCCTAAGGCCCAGAAACATTAGGAAACACAGTGATTTTGTACACCTAAGAGTCTCTGAACTCATGAAAACATTGTCCAAATATTGTACTGCCCAAGTTCAGAGTGTTTCCAAAGCAGTTGGTAATCATAGCCTGCTTTTATTGTATATGCCATATTATATAGCATGCTTTTAATCTGAGAGAGAAAAGAGAGACAGGTAAAAAGTATGATTCCCAGGTCTTTGGAAAAGACCTGCCGTGGAAAAATACATGCTCTGGGACTTCTAACACTAGCTCAGTCTTTTGCTTAATACCCAAGCTTTGGTCAAATATTTTGCTTACTTAACCCATGAATATATGGCTCTGCATATCAACTGAGAATTTTTCACTCTACTTAAGTCACTTGGTTCTAAAATGTGTTTGTTCCCATCTGACAGTGACACTGAGATATAACTCCTCACTGTGATCTTAGCTTGAAAGTGACGCTCTGGTGAACTTGCTGATTCTTGTCTCTTATGTCCTAGTTGTTTCTCTCCCAACTCCATATCCTAATGCTTGTCTTTGCTAATCTTCAGCACTCATGTTACAATAGCCTGTGAATGCCCCTCACCCATAGTGAGGCAGTGTCTCCTAAGGGCTTCTAGTTGAAGACTGCAGCACAGGCAGAGGATCAGGCTGTCTGGGTATTCATAGAGGTCTAGTAACTTCTTGTGGCTGACCTTTGTTAGTAAGTATCGATTAGTGTCGTTTTTCCTTGATTCTAATCTCCGAGATATTTTGCTGGAGTTTATAAAGATAATTTGAGGTTAACAGCTAACTTCAGAATGTTTTTGCTTCCTAATCTCATCCTCAGAGATATCCTTTGTAGATTTGATTGCTGACATTTACAACAGTCTTTGAACTCTGGTAATGTCAGATAAAAAAATTTAACATGAGTTCCTGACTACTGAGAATAAATTTTTTAGGGCTTTCTTTTCCTGTAGATCATAAGCACAAAGTTTTAGTATCTGCTTCAGGATAAACAAAACTTTTCTTGTTTCTATAGGAAAAAAAACAACCATTTAAAGGATCCATAGTTTTGGGAAAGAGGTCTTCTATCTTTCTCCTATTAAAACTTGTTTTTGTTTTCATTTTGGGTAAGAACTTTTTTTCACCCTTTGTAAATTCTTTCTAGATTCTCTGAATATACACAATATTACATATATATTTATATAAAATATATTATGTTTATATATTATATATTTATATATTATATATTTATATATTTATAAATTAATTTTTATAAATATATACATAATCTTTTCATTTTCTTAAGTTATTCTTTTCTCCATGGAAAGATAATGAATAGATAGAAGAAATATACAAAACTGTGGCTCCATATAATGTGAACATAATATTCACATACAATTTGGGAAATTCCTTAATATTTTCGAACAGAGAACCCATGTGAGAGAGCATGAAGTGATTAGACAGGTAAGAAAGGATTCTGAGTTGGAGGAAAGGGTATGATATCTATCACATCAAAAGTGTAATATGATGTGATGGGATTAGATATTGTGCCAAGTTCAATAATTATGGATAATAACAGTATTAATGGACATGAGCTGGCAAACTAATAGAGCAACAGTTTTGTGGAGAGGAGGCAGAAGCACTGTTTGGCTAATATTTATTGAGAAACTAATGATCTCAAAGTTCTAGTAGAATGCTGGTCTCTATAAAGTTAGTTTTTCTCTACTGGGCTCTCTTATTGATGGCAGCATCTGATGTAGAGGCTAAGTAGTAGTGGTGACTCCAGAATTCCTGTGTAAGAGAGGATTATGTATGTCCACATGGTATGGGCCACTAGGGCACTAGGCTTGAACTATGTTTACATGATAAGCATACCCTTTTTACTTACATTCTGTATTTCCTTGGGTATTAGTGTGTGTTGGGGGTTCTTTTGAGGTTTATGGAAAAAGCTAAATTCTCTGTAAGTAACGCTTTTGCTGTTAACTCTGCTGAGTCACCTGATTGGTCAATGAGGGAAGCATTCACTACCAACTAAATTTAATATCCAGTCTAGTTTTGGCTGCAGTAAATACAGACAGTCCTAGCTTTGCATTTTCAATATGAACAAATTTCATTCACTACAATTTAGTTAACTAACAGCAACTTTCCCTTAAAACAGAGTTCAAATTTCAGTTACTACAGTATATTTACTGTGAATGATCACATAAAGTAAAAACTTTGCCACTACCTCTTCAGTCCACAAATTTCTATGTAAATGATAGGTGCACATCATGATCAGTGACCGGTCGTGTCACTTCCTTCAAGGTCTGTCATTGATTGGTCACTGTGTGTTTGTTATTCAGTTCACACACAGAAAGAAAAACCATAGCCTTTTTGTTTACATCATAAACTGAGGTGACATTTTACAAGGATTGATAATCAAATTGTCCAACAAAGATGAAAATGCATCAAAGAAACAAAAAGTGGTAATGTTGAAAATCTAATTAGGATCTCGTGTAAATGGAATTCTGGAATAGCTTGAGACACTCCAGAGGAGCTTAGTGGGGCAAACTTCTCGAAGTAAATGAGAAAAGTGGTTGTGATGAAAAGGATGACGATGTCTTCTCAGAGAAAGTGACTCTGGCAAAAAAAAATTCACATTAAAGGAACTTTGGAGATATTTCATGACCTTGTAATTGGAAAGGATAAAATGCTGGAAGTTGATTAAGACTTAGAAGAGAGTATGACAATTTTCCAAGGCATAGAAAAGATACTTGCTCCATATTGTAAGTTACATATTGAGAATAAGGAAAACACTGTTCAAAGCACTTGAGATGTTTTTTACAAAGAAATAAAACTCTTAATGTTTTTAATGTTTTAAATTACAGTGTACAAAATAAGTATTAGTTTTACTATATTTTTTATTTCCCTACGTATTTATAGCCAAGAGCAAAAGAGTTTTTAATGTGTGTTTTTTTTTTTTTTTTTTTTCTGTACGCGGGCCTCTCACTGTTGTGGTCTCTCCCGTTGCGGAGCACAGGCTCCGGACGCGCAGGCTCAGCGGCCATGGCTCACGGGCCCAGCCGCTCCGCGGCATGTGGGATCTTCTCGGACCGGGGCACGAACCCGTGTGCCCTGCATCGGCAGGCGGACTCTCAAGCACTGCGCCACCAGGGAAGCCCTAATGTTTTATTTAATAAATTTATTTATTTTATTTTTGGCTGCATTGGGTCTTAGTTGCTGTGTGCGGGCTTTCTCTAGTTGTGGCGAGCGGGGGTTGCTCAGCAGTTGTGGCACACGGGCTTAGCTGCTCTGCAGCGTGTGGGATCTTCCCGGGCCAGGGCTCGAACCCGTGTCCCCCTCATTGGCAGGTGGATTCTTAGCCACTGTGCCACCAGGGAAGTCCCAAGAGTTTTTAATGTTTTGACAAACATTTTTAAAGTTCATTTAATTGTGTATTGTAGTTTCCTATTTTTAGTAAGAGCACTTTGCACAGTTCACCTTGCACAGTCATTTTTTTGGTGCTGCACTGTTACATACAGTGAGGATTACCCATACTTTTAAAATGTATAAAGGCCAATATCCAGTTTAAATTATATTACAAATTAAGTCTTTTGCCTCCAAATCAAATATTAATAACTCGCATTAATGAGTTAAAGGTTGACAGATAAATATCTGGAAGAAACCTATTAGAATTACTCCTGTGTGTTACAAGTAGTGAAACAAATTACTATGCTTTACCTAGGAGAATACATTAAACAAAATTATGTTCTTTTTTGCCTCTCTTTCCCAGCACAATTTAGTTAAATAATTTACTTTTACTTATGCACAATTTGAAAACACTGATGATCTTTTGTAAACTAGGGCAACAAATGCATGCACTTAGTAATATTTTTCCATTTTTACTGTAACACACGCTCTAGTGGCAAAATATAACTGAGAGATGAATACAAAAGACAGCAACTTTTGTTGCCCTCTGAAAATCATCCCATTCCACTGCCTTTACTAATGCCTCTATTCTCTACACCATTGCTACAGCTGCTCTCTCCCTTTCTGAAATGGTAGATAATTCTGTTTTTCTTCTCTCTCTGTACGTGATTCCAAAACAATCATCAAAAAGAATTTCAA
Source organism: Aethalodelphis obliquidens (assembly GCF_003676395.1). Classification (NCBI taxonomy): domain Eukaryota; kingdom Metazoa; phylum Chordata; class Mammalia; order Artiodactyla; family Delphinidae; genus Aethalodelphis; species Aethalodelphis obliquidens. Next base: position 44,619,271 of record NW_020837945.1, on the reverse strand, counting down.
ACAGAAAAAAATCAAAGAAAAGCTCCTTCAAGAACATGTACCTAGATTCCGTTCATTCTTTTCCCAAATTTCAGTTTGGATAGCCAATGAAGCAATGGCTTTCTGATTCTGAAATACTCCCTGCTATGAAACCCTGAACACTTTTTTCTAAGAGAACAACTTAACTTTGTGTTTATCGTGCTAGACAGTACTTTTCTTTTTCCAAACTTGATTCCCATGATGACAATACAGGAACGTCTAGAATTATGTAATGATTCTGTAGGCAACCAAAGCAGTCTCTGTACGGCCCTTCATAATTTTTCCTAGGCTTTGGACTCAATCTTACAGAGCATATGAGCAATAACAGGAGACTCTCAGGGAGGCTTACCCCTGTTTCTTGGTTCAGAGTAAGCTTTGCCAGAAGCCAGGTTGAAACTTTAAGATATTTATGAGCTTACAGCAATAAAAGATACTGAATTCCATGTATATATTCATTAGAGTTTGATTAAACCCCATGTTAGTGTAGGACCTTTGACTCTTATCCTATGCTCTTAAGTGTGCATGAATTGTTACCTTATTTTCTCAGTAACTTATTAAGTGTAAGCCAGTCCTATCCTGCTAAGATAGGGCTATCACATAAAATACAGAACACCTAGTTAAATTTGAATTTCAGCTAAACAAGAAAAAGTTTAAAATATAAATATGTCTTATGAAGTATTTAGGACACACTTACATTAAAGCTTCAGGTTTCTTTTCACCAAGCCGTAGATTATGTGAGTAGAACAGATTCATACTTTTTGTTATCATCTTGTTTTGATCAACTTGATACTTTGAAAACACAAACACACACACTGTGGTGAATTTGAGATGAAATAAATGTACAGGGTCTCTCTTTCTCTCTGTATGTATATGTGTATGTTTAACATATTCCGTATTATATAAATAAGAACTACTTAAGTATAAATTTTCTTCAAAGCAATGGACATTTCAGGATATTTTAAATTTTGTTAACATTTTAAGCAATAATTCACTATTTTTCATAACTACTTCTAAAACCATGAATCATGTTACTTCAAAAATATTAAAATTGTTAAAATCTGTTTATTCCCAAGTATACTTTAATTAAATTTAAAGTAAGTTTAAATGCATTATTTAACCATACCTACTTTCAAAAATATTTGAAATAGATTTTCATCATATCATGTTCACAGAATGTTCACAGAATGAGAGTGAAATTATTACAGACCATCAAAACCATAACAAAGAATACAGAATAAAGTTGTCTTTGTCCTTTATCTTTGCTTCCACATTTCCTCAAATTTTGTCCCATCTGAAAAGAAGATTCCAGCTAGTTCTCAAAACTGTCTAAGTGATGGTAAGGAAAACTTTAGATTTGCTTATTTATTTATGTTCCATCATCTTGAAGAGATTTTGGATTATTTAAAAAGAAAACAGATATATTAAAAGGGAAATACAAATCATGCCATTATACAGTAGTAAATAAAAAGATAACATAGGTATACACACAAAATGTACATATCAAAAACTGGCCATAATGTGTTATAAGCAAGAAAGCAAGAAGTTTGACTTTACGCTTGGAATATATTACCTAAAACATAGGCATATTAAATTTATCTGTGGTCTTTTAAAAATCTAGGTAGTAGGCTAATGAATGCAATCAGAATTTCTATATGTACTTTCTATTAGCAACTGCATGGACAAGAGGAAAAGGAGGGGGGATAGAATGAGTGGAGCAGCAGTGAAGAGGAAGTGACATTTCTCTGAGTATATCATTTTGTGTAGCTCTGACTCTTAGAACCACAGTAATGTGTCTCATAACTCTCCCCACCTCAATTAGAACCAAACAGGATGTTGGGGGAACAAAAGCAGAATAGGAACACTAAAAACTAAACCTAACTAAATTAAAAATTAAAAACATAACCACATTGAAATGGGTGGGGAAGAAAAGAAATAACCTTATTAACTTTGAAAAACAGTATCTTGACTAGAAGCTTAAATACAAAAAGAAGTGTATATAAATGCTGCAATCTAGTTAGTAAATGTGTTTCTCATAAATAGATGGATAGGTAGGTAGGTAGATATGTAGGTAGGTAGATGGATAAAGAAATATAGATGTATGCCTGTGCATGGGTTACTATATATTCATACATTTCCTGGCTATGTCTATTGAGAGGGCATAGAGGCAATGACATCCCAGCAGCAAAAGAGCACACCTAGCACCCAGATATTGGTTTTAAACACCATTCCCCAATAAAAGGAACCACAGATTCTTTAAGAACTAATTGATTCCAGGGCTGGGGCAAGGACAATATAATATGAACTTGGAATATCTTGGTCAGAAAATATGGAAGTGCTCAGTAAAGTTGGCACTTGTTGACAGAACACAGGAGCCAACCACAAGTAGCTCCTAATGATCAAAGCTGGAACCATTTGAATAATAAAATAAATAATGGTGGCATTTGATTTTAATGCCATAAATTAAAATGAATATTTGCAAGTATATTCATTAAATATAATGAATATACATTTTATTTATAATGATGTCAACAAATAATCAAATAAATATGCAGACTGGATATCTCAGCCAACAAATTAAGTTTTCCTATTTTCTTTGGGGGATAATCTTTGTTGATTATTGTCCCCAGATGCCACATCTGAGTGGAATAGTAGAGATACCTTAAAAATAATCTGTATCCAGTGTGGAATTTTTGATGTCTAATATATTACTGAAATATCTAGTCATATTTTCTTTAACATGGACTATTATTTGAATGCATACAAATACACATATAGGTAACTCCAGAACCAAAGTATCTATTGCCATTCAATCAATGAGACATGGTACCTGTATTTCCAGAAGTGTCCAATATGATTCTATAATGAATAAATATAACCATAGAAGAGTTGTATTTTTGCATATTGCATGATTTAAATATTGCTTTTCCAAGGGACATGCTATGTAATTCAGGCAGCTGCCACTAGATGGGGAGGAGATATATGGGCATAGAGACTATGTAGCAAGCATTATGTTAAGTTCCTCTTAAGGAACGTACGCGACTATAAATAGTTTTTTTGTTTTTTTCTTAACAAAACTTAAATTCAATCTTATAATAATAAGCTTTAGGAAGTATTGTGATTTAAAATCAAAATTCAATAAAAATAAATACTTAAAAAACCCTGCATGTATAGTGTAATTTTATATTCATCTGCTTTTGCCACAGACATCACAGTCAGGTAAACATCAGATACTTTTTCTACAATTCCTTGGAGTCATGAGAAACTTGAAACGTTTTTAGGTTAATTCTAGTAATTTGGATTTCAGTAAGTAGCTGAAATCTCTGTCGTAACTTGGGGGCTCTGATTTTTGAAAATCTCATGCCACTTTGGTATTTGAGAATTAGAAGTTTTTATAATTCTGGTCTTGCTTTGTCCCTGTTAAATTTCTCATTCTAATTTGTTTTGCTGACTTCATTTCTCAGCTTCTTAAAAACTTTGTGACAGATTGCTTGTTGTCTATCCATATCCACCCTTACATTTCTCCATAGTAACAGTTATAGCTGGCCACATAGTTGACCAAATTAAACACTGTGTTTTTAGCTTCCCATGCATTTGCGTGTGGACATCTGACTGAGTTTGGATCAGCAGAAATGAGCAGAAGTCTTTGAGCCATCATGCCTTTTCCTTAAAACGAATAAGCCTGAGCGTCTTAATTCCTTTCTCTCTTCTTTCTGGCTGGCAGGTGATATAAAAAGGAGTAGCTTGTTTGTACCCAGAGATAGAAGTCAAATATTGAGGATGATGGTACCACTGTACTATGTCTGGTCAACTTACTGCTGTACTCTAACATAAGAAAGTAAAACTTATATTTAATTGAAGTGTCTAGTATTTCACCTCTGTTTAAAGCAGCCTAACCAATATCCTAATACATGTACAAAATATTTAACTACAACATTATTTCAGTATTTGTGTAGAACCTCATGTGCGTACATTCTGGACATACTTGGGATCTGAGGTACATGATGGACATTATTTCTTGCTCTTAGTCTGAAGACGGTAAACTTAATCAACTGATAGTGCCAGCCCTATAGTAACTGTCATTTAGGATAGCTTCTTTGTGTTTTACAATCCCCCCTTCTTTTGATAAACACTCATGGTGCCTCTGGCAGTCACATCTGTGATAATGTGACCCACCCCCAAGTTACAACAGTAAGAGCCAGCAGAGAACTCCTGCCATGGGCTCCTTCAGTCTCTTTCCTGGTGATACGAATTTTTGAATAGAGTATCTGAAACAAGCCGGTGTTGAAACTTGGTTTGTACAATATTTTCTTGGATTGGTGAGCTACCTCTGTCATCTACCACGAAATTCCTTGGTTTCAGTGACTTGCAACCTAATAAAAATCAACATTTTCTAGATCTAATTCTATGCTTTGTGGTGCTTAGGATATCCTATATCTTTGCATGATGCGTATTTTCTGTAACAGTGGTGATTTACCTCTAACGTATTCTCAGATTTCATTTCCAAAGAGAAAAAGTTCGTCCAAACAAGTATCCAGTTATGTTTGCATTCTGCTGCATTTCTTCATCATAAAGAGAATTGTTGCTGTTGTTAACTGTTTTTATTTTGTCCTCCTTCACTCCCCCTTAAGGGTCTTTTGTTTTATCCATCTTGCAGAGTTTTAAAGTTTCACTGAAAAATATTATGGAAGAATAGATATTTTCAACTTTCAGAATAATAGTTTCATGACATCAAATATAATATATTTTCAATGTAAGGCTATAAATTACTTATACAAGTGAACACATGTAAAGGAATAGAAATAAATATATTTACCTTATGTGGGTAAAGTTTTTTTAAAAAAAGAAACAAAATACTTGGCATATAAATGGGACTAGTTTAAATATTGTTCTTATAAGAAAAGATGGTGAAAATATTTTGTGACTTCATATATAAATTTTCTTTCAATTATGGGATCACCTAAGTTTTGACCATTGTTATAAGAGCAATGTATATGAGGAGTGTGATGTGAAGAAAGTATTCCAAAGCCATAATCAGTAATGACCAACACTAGCCACGGATACTTCATGCTATCTTGGATAAGAACAGGGCTTTCTTTTTTGTCTAATGTTTCACATAAAAATGGGTTAATTTTTCAATTAGCTGCTACTTTAATTTTAGTTTGGAATGTTTATCAATCCTTTATTTCTGTGTGTGTGGTATGGGAATTGAGGACAGCAAAATAGCAGTAAATGTGTATACTTTTATTCCATGGTATTGGTGGTATAGATGATCAGAGTAATCACTATATTTGAATTGTACACTATACTTCTGGGTTCTTATTTTGTATGGTATTAAAAATATAACTCCTAGGCTAGTGTTGTAGTTTACATGTCTTATTTCATCTAATCCTGACAATTCTTAAAACTTTTTATTTTATTTTATTTTTGGCTGTGTTGGGTCATTGTTGCTGTGCGAAGGCTTTCTCTAGCTGTGGCGTGCAGGCTTCTCATTGTGCTGGCTTCTCATGTTGCAGAGCGTGGGCTCTAGGCGTGCGGGCTTCAGTAGTTGTGGCTTGCAGGCTCAGTAGTTGTAGCTCGTGGGCGCTAGGGCGCAGGCTCAGTAGTTGTGGCACACAGGCTGAGTTGCTCCGTGGCATGTGGGATCTTCCTGGACCAGGGCTCGAACCCGTGTCCCCTGCCTTGGCAGGTGGATTCTTAACCACTGCACCACCAGGGAAGCCCTAATCTCGACAATTCTTAAGTGACATTATTATAATTATTTTAAAGCAAAGAAAACTTCTCTAATAGAAAAGGGAGCTAGAATTTAGAAGGTTTAAGTTTATACCTTAATCAGAACTACACAGTTAGGAAATGGCTGAATCAGAATTTAAACACACGTTTTTCTTGCTCTAGAGACTGTGACCTAGTGTCAAGTAACAGCCCACAGAATTTTATCTGGAGTGCTGTATTTTGTTGTCTTCCATATTCAGGTCAGAAAAACAATTACTGTCTATTATTTGCCTTTTTTAAAATTCAAGGCACAGTAAAATACCTGCTACTTTATCGGCTCAACAAATATGTGTTAAATGAATCTATGAATGTAAATCTGTGCACAGATGAATGTACTTGTGCTTAAATCAGAATAGATTATTCTTTTCAGATTATGGAAATATTTCTTATAGTGTTAAACATTTTGTAATATTTTAAAAGTGATATCTGTTAAACCCACTTATCTTCATTTAAGATATTTCTGCTACAGAAAGTGTAATAAGATTTGCCAAACTTACTGTTATTTATTTATTATTATTTTTAATTGAAGTATAGTTGATTTGCAACTCACTATAAAACTAACATTTGTCATCTAGATTCTGAGAGCTAAAAAGACTGCAAAATACTCAACTCTTTCTATGCAAATTCTATGGGGTATAAGTATGGGTTGTGATTGTTAAATTTCTATAAACTACACAGAATAAAAACATGTTAGAAGCTCAATACAGGGGTCAATTCAAAATTATTACATGATGTTGGTACAGATAATATGCTTTCTTTTATATAATAAAACACATTTGCCATTACTGTAGTAAAAGAAAGTGAAGAAATATTGTGAAGAATATTTTATATTTAGGAAAACCATATGCTCTTGCAAAATGTTCAGGTGATTTAGATAAGCAGTCTAAACTTATGAAGTTGTATATGTTTTTTAATGATTTAAAAGCATCTCTTAGGAGGAACTATCTTTCTCAAATTGAGTTTACTGGCTGCCAAGCTTCTCAACTGCTTGGGATTATAAAAAATGTATTTATATGTTGCACTAGGTAAATATATAGGGTTTGTATATTAGTTACATAAGTGCTATTAAAATGTCACCAAAGTGTCCCTTACTAGAATATTTTAATAAATACTTAGCAAATGATTCCACAGCCCCAGCCCTAGAGAATTATATTACTAGAGGTAGTTATATGTATGTTCTGGCCACTTCTTCTCAAGTTGCTACTATCACAATTGGTGCTTTGATTACGGCCTCACTCCATGGTTTCAGTCCTGCTCACTGTCAGTTAGGCTGGAGATAATTTGCTTTTCCTCCTGCACCAAGACTGAAATGGGCATCCTAACTATTCACCTCCGTTTCTCCAGTTCCCAGCTCTCTTAGCTCAAGTCCAGGGTTGTGACCACTCCTACTTTTTCCTGTGAGTAAAGTGAAACACACAGGGATTTTCATGTCAATCACAGTTACTTCTTACTTCTACTTATGTCTGTGTCACTTAGGGGTACAGTTCAATTTTTATCCACATCAAGATTATACTCTTGCTCTACTATAAAATCTTTGCAGGTGTAAAAAATTTTCTTCCTACTATACAGTGAATCTTTGGGAAATGATGTAGAGTTAACATAGTGTTTCAACCAAAGATGCATACTATCTCTAATGTGGAGGAGTTTTGTGTGTTCATGTTTAAAACCTTCCCCAGAAATATTTGGGACATTTTAATTGAGTTTAGATGTAGGATGACTTTCTTATCTTTCCTCTTTGCCCTTGTCCACTGTCATGGGAATTGGTCCTTTATGAACAGGCTTCAGGAAGAGAGGAGAATTTTTTTATTATCTCATAATGTCTTATTTCTGAAAGGAGTATGAGTAAAATCTCAGTCTCTTTTGAGCCTTCAGGAGTTCTAGGGACCTTTCTGGAAACGAAGGGATGATTGAAGACATTTATTCATGGAAGGGTTGATTTCTGACACTTTCCTTCATGTTCTTGCTTACACACATCTCAGATTCATTTTCCAAGTGATTTGAAATATATCCTTCCTGTCTAGAGGAATGCCTCTAAGTCCTTGTTTGATGTCTACCAAGTAGACTCAAGGGTAGAGGGACAGACTTTTCCCAACAATTCTATGAACAGTAGAATATTTTAGAGAATCAAGTTCTGTGCCTAGATCATCACTGTATTTCAAGTGTATACAAGAGTGCCTGGTTATTATTGGCCCTGAATGTTAAATTATACAATAAATGCATTAATGGAATTAGAGCTAAGAGAAGGAATTACATGATTCAAACATTTGTTGGAACCTAGTGTTATACTCCATTAAAGAGACATATGGCAAGTAGAGTCCAAAAGTCATGAGATTTGCCCCACTGTGATTTTCTGAGCACTAGTTATAAAATCTTTTATTTGACTACCACCTAACCCCCACCTCTTTGTTACCAGTCTCCCCTTCTGTTGATAAAGGCTTTGTTAGGTCTGATATCATTCTAGTTTTACACTGGTTCCTTGAGCAAATCTCTGTCTCTTTCATCTATTTCTTTTTTTTTTTTTTTTTTGGTACGCGGGCCTCTCACTGTTGCGGCCTCTCCCATTGCGGAGCACAGGCTCCAGACGCGCAGGCTCAGTGGCCATGGCTCATGGGCCCAGCCGCTCCGCGGCATGTGGGATCTTCCCAGACTGGGGCACGAACCCGTGTCCCCTGCATCGGCAGGTGGACTCTCAACCACTGCACCACCAGGGAAGCCCTCTTTCATCTATTTCATCTCACTCTCTAGTTCATTTGTTTTTAAATAACCTATTTAATCTGTCATCTGTAGCTAGAGAGGCAGCATCCAATAAGAGTAAAAAGCAGATATCCTGGAGCCTAATTACTGCTGGTTCAGTTCCTAGCTCTGCCATTTACTAGCTGTTTGGAGTTTGGTAATATCTTTGTGCCTCAGTTTTCCCATAGATAAAACGAAGATAACAGTATGTAAAGCACGTTATAATTAAGAGAGTTAATGTGCATAAATCCCTAGGAATAGGGCAAAAATTGTAAGTCAATAATGTTAGCTACGTCTGTTTTGAGTTATCAGATGTCATTCGTTGTAAATTGGTTTTCTAATTTAATTTCAGGCGTTTAAGAATATTGCTCTATATACTGCTTTAAAAAGTCTTAGAAATGTTAATAGTAGTGACAGTAACATTAAATATGTGTCAGGCCTTGTGTAAAGTTCTGAGCCTTGTGTATTTTGCCATTTAATCTTCAAAACCACTGTATGAGTTAGGTATTGTTATTTATATTTTAGTAAAGAAACTGATGCCTATATAACTTAGTTCATGATGTATCTGAAATTTAAGCTCAGATCTGTCTTACTGAAAAAAGTACACAAGCATATTAATATATGCTTAATGTAATATTTTTATGATAAAAAGTGAATAATAATTTTTTAGGAATATTATAAAAATCATTTTCACATTGCAAGGTAGATTGGGATATAACCTTTCTTTCGAACATTAAAATTCTATTGCCATAACATAACCCATTTTATACAGAGATTTGCGTATACTATAGAAAAACATATGCTCTATTTTCAAAATATAAGTACACAAAATAAATTGTATATAACAAGTTGGATTAAGATATGGTTCTTCTTTATCATCTGATACTATATCTATGATCAAACTCAATTGTATTAATGATCAGTCTACTGTATCTTTATGTCTCTATATTTATCTGCCTGTCTACTTATCTACTTATATCTTGGCCCTTTACTTATTATAGTTGTGTATTAGTATGATTCATAGATAATTATTAAAAAAAACTTCCTCTCATTCATAGGTTTTAGCAGTTTTGCTTTAGTAATCTGCTTATAAAATATACATAATCAACTGTGTGGGTCTAGAGAAGTTTTCTTTCCTAAAGTGTGTACTATAAATAACATCCAAATAACCCTCAGAAACTTTTTAGATTTACAAAGAACATTACCATATTGAAGAGTTTGAGAAGTGCTGCAAGAAAAGAGAAACTTCTGTTTATTTTCAACACTTCTTGACCTTAAGAGTGTTTCAGAGTCTCATGATCAATAACCTATGGAACGCTTAGGGAATTTTGGTTCAGATATTTGTTACCAGGGGTTGATTGCCATCATGAATTGACTTGAATATTATTGATTGGTTAAGTACCTGAAGTCAGTTAAAATAATAATTTTGAGTCTTAATGATGTAATTAAATTTTCAGTTTTATTTTTGCCCTTTGGTATATGAAAATATAAAGTGAGAGGTATTTGGACCAAGTAAAAAATA
>NW_020837945.1:44603409-44609129 GCF_003676395.1 Aethalodelphis obliquidens | reverse complement strand
CAAAAAAAAAAAAAAAAAAAAAAAGTTACAGAAGGTTAATAGTTCTCCGAGTATAAAACTACAGATCATTAAAGTACAGGTGAAAGCTATGTTAATGTAACAGCATAAATTATTGATATTTTGTCTATTCCAAAAACAGTCACTGTGTTACAAATTTATAAAAAGAGCATAGAAGCATTTTAAGGTAAAATCAGTGTTTTCTTGAAGCTAAGTTTATGAAAGATATTATGTATGAAAGAGATCTTAGAACTGTCAATTTTGGTAGATCTGTCACAAGTACTGATTTTCTTTTATTTCAGAGATAATTCGTAAATTCACCAGAAAAAATTTTTTTAACATCTTTATTGGAGTATAATTGCTTTACAATATTGTGTTAGTTGCTGCTGTATAACAGAGTGAATCAGCTGTATGTAGACATATATCTCCATATCTCCTCCCTCTTGCATCTCCCTCCCTCCCACCCTCCCTATCCCACCCTTCTAGGTGGGCACAGAGAACGCTGCTAATCTCCCTGGGCTATGCGGCTGCTTCCCACTAGCTAGCTATTTTACATTTGGTAGTATATGTGTGTCCTTGCCACTCTCTCACTTTGTCCCTGCTTACCCTTCCCCCTCCCCGTGTCCTCAAATCCATTCTCTATGTCTGTGTCTTTATTCCTGTCTTGCCCCTAGGTTCTTCAGAACCATTTGTTTTTTAGATTCCATATATATGTGTTAGCATATGGTATTTGTTTTTTTCTTTCTGACTTACTTCACTCTGTATGACAGTCTCTAGATCCATCTACCTCATTACAAATAACTCAATTTCATTTCATTTTATGGCTGAGTAGTATTCCATTGTATATATGTGCCATATCTTTATCCATTCATCTGTCAGTAGACACTTAGTTTGCTTGGATGTACTGTCTATTGTAAATAGAGCTGCAATGAACATTGTGGTACATGACTCTTTTTGAATTATGGTTTTCTCAAGGTATATGCCCAGTAGTGGGATTGCTGGGTTGTATGGTAGTTCTGTTTTTAGTTTTTAAGGAGCCTCCATATTGTTCTCCATAGTGGCTGTACCAATTTACATTCCCAACAACAGTGCAAGAGTGTTCGCTTTTCTCCACACCCTCTTCAGCATTTATTGTTTGTAGATTTTTTGATGATGGCCATTCTGACCAGTGTGAGGTGATACTTCATTGTAGTTTTGATTTGCATTTCTCTAATGATTAGTGATGTTGAGCATCCTTTCATGTGTTTGTTGGCAATCTGTATATCTTTGGAGAAATGTCTATTTAGGTCTTCTGCCCATTTTTGGATTGGGTTGTTTGTTTTTTGATATTGAGATGCATGAGCTGCTTGTATATTTTGGAGATTAATCCTTTGTCAGTTGCTTCATTTGCAAATATTTTCTCCCATTCTGACGGTTGTCTTTTCATTTGTTTATGATTTCCTTTGCTGTGCAAAAGCTTTTAAGTTTCATTACATCCCATTTGCTTATTTTTGTTTTTATTTCCAATTCTCTAGGAGGTGGGTCAAAAAGGATCTTGCTGTGATTTATGTCATAGAGTGTTCTGCGAATGTTTTCCTCTAAGAGTTTTATAGTGTCTGGCCTTACATTTAGGTCTTTAATCCATTTTGAAATTATTTTTGTGTATGGTATTAGGGAGTGTTCTAATTTCATTCTTTTACATGTAGCTGTCCAGTTTTCCCAGCACCACTTATTGAAGAGGCTGTCTTTTCTCCATTGTATATTCTTGCCTCCTTTGTTGTAAATTAGGTGACCATATGTGCATGGGTTTACCTCTGGGCATGCTATCCTGTACTATTGATCTATATTTCTGATTTTGTGCCAGTACTATACTGTCGTGATTACTGTAGCTTTGTAGTATAGTTTGAAGTTGGGGAGACTGATTCCTCCAACTCTGTTTTTGTTTCTCAAGATTGCTTTGGCTGTTGGGGTCTTTTGTGTTTCCATACAAATTATAAAATTTTTTTGTTCTAATTCTGTGAGGAATGCCATTGATAATTTGATAGAGATTGCATTGAATCTGTAGATTGCTTTGGGTAGTATAGTCATTTTCAAATGTTGATTCTTCCAATCCAAGAACATGGCATATCTCTCCATCTGTTTGTACCATCTTTGATTTGTTTCATCAGTGTCTTATAGTTTTCTGTATACAGGTTTTTGTCTCCTTAGGTAGATTTGTTTTTAGATATTTTATTCTTTTCATTGCAGTGATAAATGGGAATGTTTCCTTAATTTCTCTTTCAGATTTTTCATCATTAGTGTATAGGAATGCAAGAGATTTCTGTGCCTTAATTTTGTATCCTGCTAGTTTACCAAATTCATTGATTAGCTCTAATAGTTTTCTGGTAGCCTCTTTAGGATTCTCTATGTATAGTATCATGTCATCTGCAAGCAGTGACAGTTTTACTACTTCTTTACCAATTTGTATTCCTTTTATTTCTTTTTCATCTCTGATTGCTGTGGCTAAAACTTCCAAAGCTATGTTGAATAAAAGTGGTGAGAGTGGGCAACCTTGTCTTGTTCCTGATCTTAGTGGAAATGGTTTCAGTTTTTCACCATTGAAAATGATATTGGCTGTGGGTGTGCCATATAGGGCCTTTATTATATTGAGGTAAGTTCCCTCTATGCCTTTCTGGAGGGTTGTTATCATAATGGGTGTTGAATTTGTCAAAAGCTTTCTCTGCATCTATTGAGATGATCATATGTTTTTTTCTCCTTCCAATTGTTAATATGGTTTATTACATTGATTTATTTGTGTATATTGAAGAATCCTTGCATTCCGGGGATAAACCCCACTTGATCATGGTGTATGATCCTTTTAATGTGCCGTTGGATTCTGTTTGCTAATATTTTGCTGAGGATTTTTGCATCTATGTTTATCAGTGATATTGGCCTGTAGTTTTCTTTTTTTGTGACATCTTTGTCTGGTTTTGGTATAAGGGTGATGGTGAATCAGTTTGGGAACCTTGTAGAATCAGTTTGGGAGTGTTCCTTCCTGTGCTATATTTTGGAAGAGTTTGAGAAGGATAGGTGTTAGCTCTTCTCTAAATGTTTGATAGAATTTGCCAGTGAAGCCATCTGGTCCTGGGCTTTTGTTTGTTGGAAGATTTTTAATCACAGTTTCAAGTTTAGTGCTTGTTATTGGTCTGTTTATATTTTCTGTTTCTTCCTGGTCTAGTTTCAGGAGGTTGTGCTTTTCTAAGAATTTTTCCATATCTTCCAGGTTGTCCGTTTTATTGGCATAAAGTTACTTGTAGTACTCTCTCATGATCCTTTGAATTTCTGCAGTGTCAGTTGTTACTTCTCCTTTTTCATTTCTAATTCTATTGATTTCCTTTTTCTCCCTTTTCTTCTTGATGAGTCTAATGGTTTATCAATTTTGTTTATCTTCTCAAAGAACCAGCTATTAGTTTTATTGATCTTTGCTATTGTTTCCTTCATTTCTTTGTCATTTATTTTTGATCTGATCTTTATGATTTCTTTGTTTCTGCTTATTTTGGGGTTTTTTGTTCTTCTTTCTCTAATTGCTTTAGGTGTAAGGTTAGGTTGTTTATTTGAGATGTTTCTTGTTTCTTGAGGTAGGATTGTATTTCTATAAACGTCCCTCTTAGAACTGCTTTTGCTGCGTCCCATAGGTTTTGGGTCATTGTGTTTTCATTGTCATTTGTTTCTAGGTATTTTTTGATTACCTCTTTGATTTCTTCAGTGATCTCTTGGTTATTTAGTAGTGTGTTTTTTAGCCTCCATGTGTTTCTATTTTTTACAGATTTTTTTCCTGTAATTGATATCTAGTCTCATACTGTTGTGGTTGGAAAAGATGCTTGATATGATTTCAATTTTCTGAAATTTTCTAAGGCTTGATTTGTGACCCAAGATGTGATCTATCCTGGAGAATGTTCCATGTGCATTTGAGAAGGAAGTGTATTCTGCCATCCTTGGGTGGAATGTTCTATAAATATCAATTAAATTTTTCTGGTCCATTGTGTCATTTAAAGCTTGTGCTTCCTTATTTATTTTCTGTTTGGATGATCTGTCCATTGACGTAAGTGGGGTGTTAAAGTTCCCTACTATTATTGTGTTACTGTCGATTTCCCCTTTTATGGCTGTTAGCATTTGCCTTATGTATTGAGGTGCTCCTATGTTGGGTGCATAAATATTTACAATTGTTATATCTTCTTGGATTGATCTCTTGATCATTATGTAGTGCCCTTCTTTGTCTCTTGTAATGGTCTTTATTTTAGTCTATTTTGTCTAATATGAGAATTGCTACTCCATCTTTCTTTTGATTTCCATTTGCATGGAATATCTTTTTCCATCCTCTCACTTTCAGTCTGTATGTGTCCCTAGGTCTGAAGTGGGTCTATTGTAGACAGCATATATAGGGGTCTTGTTTGTGTATGCACTCAGCCAGTCTATGTCTTTTAGTTGGAGCATTTAATCCATTTACATTTAAGGTAGTTATGGATGTGTGTTATCCTGTTACCACTTTCTTAAGTGTTTTTCATTTGTTATTGTAAGTCTTTTCCTTCTCTTGTGTTTCCTGCCTAGAAAAGTTCCTTTAGCATTTGTTGTTAAGCTGGTTTGGTCGTGCTGAATCTCTTAGCTTTTGCTTGTTAGTAAAGGTTTTAATTTCTTCATTGAATCTGAATGAGATCTTTGCTGGGTAGAGTAATCTTGGTTATAGGTTTTTGCCTTTCATCACTTTAAATATATCCTGCCAGTCCCTTCTGGCTTCAGAGTTTCTGCTGAAAGATCAGTTGTTAACCTTATGGGTATTCCCTTGTATGTTATTTGTTGCTTTTAGTATTTTTTCTTTGTATTTAATTTTTGATAGCTTGATTAATATGTGGATTTGATTGACTATTTCCTTTCCCAGGTTAGGGAAGTTTTCAACTATAATCTCTTCAAATATTTTCTCAGTCCCTTTTTTTTCTCTTCCTCTTCTGGGACCCCTGTAATTCAAATTTTGGTGCGTTTAATGTGGTCCCAGAGGCCTCCAAGGCTGTCCTCAATTCTTTTCATTCTTTTTCATTCTAATCTTGGCAAAAGATCTTCCACAATTGCTCTAAAAAATAATACCAGTGACTTTGGGAAAAATACATCAACTAGGAAATTATATGTTGCCATATGGGCATATGCTTTCCTACCTGGAGTCTCTGGTGGTGGTAGATGTCTGGACTAATTGAGTGTACTGATATTCCTAGATGCGAAATATTTTCTCAGTTCCAGATAATTGACAAACAAAAATATAACAACACATTTTGTGGTATTCAATATTTTCTTTTTAAAATTTTAGATTGTATTAGAGAATTAAATAAGTTTCCTGTGATTTAACTTATTAGAGTACATATTTTTTCTTATTGAAAAAGGTAATATTTGTCTCTTGTAGAAATTATAAAAAATAAGTAGATCTAACTCATAATCATACCACCCAATATTAAACCATGGTTGAATTTTAGCAAACATCTTTGTCTATTTATCTCTTCATCAGGTTGAGTTGGAATGATATCAGATTGTTTTATGATACTCTTTTGCAGGAATAAAGCAGGAGGGCCCAAGTTTCCTCCTGGTCACCTAGGAGTGTCTTGAGTTTCTTCTTGGTCTGACCACCCATGCTACATACAGATTTCCTAAGGAAAACAATTATTTGTTATTTAATGAAGTATTTATCAAGAATCTAGTATGTACAGAAACTCTGTCAGAAA
>NW_020837945.1:44593462-44603309 GCF_003676395.1 Aethalodelphis obliquidens | reverse complement strand
AAAAAAAAAAAAAAAAAAAAAAAGTCTCTGCTTTTGTGGAACGTACATTATAGTGGAAAAAGACATACAATGAACCAATAACTACATTCATAAGGAAATAATTAGGAAATCAAATGGAAGTCAAATTAATGTTTTATTATCATCCAGTGTTTTGATGTCAAGCAACAACATGAAACTCTATTAAAATGAGCTGAACTATTGGAAGACTATGCTATCTCTAAACAGTTGGTCCTAAAAATTCCTCTTTGTAGATAATAGAGCAGTGCAACAATAGTATTTACTGAGCAATTACAATATGTTAGTATTTTAAGCACTTTACATGGGTTTAATTCTCACTATAATTCAGTTAGGAAGGTAAAATAGAGAAGTTAGGTTGTTTGATTTCAAATTTCCTGCTTTCACCCACTATGTATTAGATCTCTCTGGATAATGTACTGTGTTGGGTAATAATGTTCAGAAGGTGAGAAGTTGTATTGGAAGAAAAAACTGCATCAATCTTAATTAATAGGAATGTAAAGAATACTATTAAAGGTTAAATATAATAAAGCCTAATGGAAAGAGAATGATTTGGTCAACGAGATTGTCCTACTAAATGAGATTCCAAAGTGAGAGTCTATATTATTTCAGTATGTTCATGATCATTACAGTGGAGTCAGTGATCTAAGTAAATTTGGAAATCAAAGAGTTAGGATGAACATTTTAGCAAAGATTGAGCTGCAATGTGTCTTCTCAGTTACCCCAGCAATGACCTGCCTTAAGTCAATGATGGGGAGGACTGTAGTAAGATGGAATTATAAAGAGTTGTACACTTTTGGGCTTAATCTTTTAAATTCTTGGTAGTTCCAAACATAGAATAGCTTTAAAATCTTTTCTCTCTAAGGGTTGAATAGTATATTTCTTAAATTTCAAGTTTAACAGATTTAGATTGTGAATACTTAACTTTTGTCGGAATGAAGGAAATTGAGTTAGATAGCAATGTATATAGGATTTTATTCTCATAGTTTTTACTTCCTTTTGGAAATAGAAGTATTGGTATACTAATTGGGCTTCAGCTGATCAGCATATTTTAATTGAACACGTATAATTCAGAGTTAACAATGGTCTGCTCAACACAGTCCAATAAATAAGTGTCTAGATATGTCATGTGCCCACATATATTTCTGCTAAGTTAGCTAATATAGATTAGGGCTCCACTCATCTGAGTGGATTTTGGAAGATAATGAACCAATGAGTGGAGATCCCATGATTCTAATGCAACAACATTTGGGGAAGAGTACCAGAGTGTAATTACTGTAATGGGGGAAGGGGGCGATGTGCTATCAAATAGAAGGCACTATAAAAATTCAGTTCTCTGATCTTATACTGGACTATTATTGTTGGCAGTTGTTTATCCAGTGAGAATTCAGCACTGAGACTGCTCCCTATTTCTTTGGCTTTCTATCTGGTTGAAAGACTAGGTCGTTAAAGTTGAGCCTAAGGAGATATTATCTCCATGGAATTTTCTCCTTCCTTGGGAGAAGAATGCTCAACTAGATAAATCTGGAGCCAACTAGAGATGAGAGACTGTGTTCTTAGAGTCATATCTAAAACTTTTACAGAGAGAGTCCACAGAAAAATAGGTCTCTCTTGTATTGTGTTTTAAGGGCTTAATGATGTTGAAAAATATGTGCAAATTTTAACAGGTGTATAGAAATCACCGATTGACTAAGAAGTTATCTAACACAGATGAAATGAACGATGTAGCATGGATTTTTAAGACCTTGAAATGACTTTAATTTATTTACACTTTATCTGACTCCAAAATGAATTTAGTATACCTGTAATATTGTGATTTATAATAGTAAATATATATTTGGTCTTTGTCCCCTTTTCTGGCACAAAGCTCCTATACCCTTGGAATTTCATAAGTAATGAGACTGACAAAGATGTCTTTTATGTAAATGAGGTGGCTTTTGGACCCCACCTAAGGATGGGGGCTGGTTGCCAGGAGAATCAACCATGTGATTAGAGAGCACTTTGAACTCTCCCCCATTTGTGGGGAGGGGAGAGGGACTGGAGATTGAATCAATCACCAATGGCTCATGATTTAATCAGATGTCCCTATGTAATGAAACCCCCATAAAAACCCAAAAGGAGAGGCTTTGGAGAGCTTTCAGGTTGGTGAACACGTGGAGATGCTGGGAGAGTGGCTCACTAGGAGAGGGCATGGACGCTCCAAGCCCTTTACTTATATCTTGCCCTATGCATTTCTTCCATCTGCCTATTTCTGAATTATAACCTTTTATAATAAACTAGTAATCTAGTAAGTAAAATGCTTCTCTAAGTTCTGGGAGCCATTTTAACAAATTAATCAAGCCAAGGAGAGGATCCTTATAACCTCCAATCTATAGCCAGTAGGTCAGAAACACAGGTGACAAACAGGATTTGGCATTGGCATCTCTATTGTGTTTGTGAGTGAGCAGTCTTGCAAGACTGAGCCCTTATCCTGTGAGATCGGACACCATCTCCAGGTAGATAGTGTCACAGCTGAGTTGATTTGTAGAATATCCAGCTTGCTTGGTGTCAGAGAACTTCTTGATGTGGGGGGAAACCCCCTCCAAACACTAGAAATGGTTGCAGAACCATTAGTACCCTAATTATACTTAGTTCTTGGAATATTTCACCAAGAAAGAAAACACACACATCTGTACACACAGGCTCACACACACAAAGGCCAATATAATGAGAACAGAGTCTAGAATTTGAAAAAAGTAAAATATTTTGAATATTATTTGTGCAATCCCTCTCACCCTAATTTTAAAATTGTGAAAAATGAGTCTTAAAGAGATTAACAGGTAGGGATTACCCAGGGCTGTTTTCCTGATCCCAGTCCATTGCTCTTTCTCCACAATAGGTGCTTATTTCATGTGGTATTTTCCTTCTCAATTCCTATCTGAACCACATGTGCTGCTTTTATGTTGTTTTCTCTACTTCCCCTTTATCCATATTCCTTTGTTTCTTTTATTCACAATGCTACATTCTTCAGAAAGAAAAGCCAGGATATTCTAGCAGTTCTTGGGCCACTGCACTCAGGCTAAATAGATGTAAGGAAAAAGAAAACCATTTCCATAATCATCTCTGGAGAGTAGAGATGATGATGGTTAAATCTGTATAAATGACAGCTACAATTCTACTTCATCTTTTCTATTTCTTGCAGCTGTTATAAACCTGTGTATGGATATGTTAGTAAGTCTTCCTCTTCCAGGTAAAGTTTTGTAAGGATATTAATGTAAGAGTCTGGCTTTAGGTAATTAATGTTATTTATAAGATAAATTGATTTTATAAATGGAAGAATACCAAAGCATTCTGTTGTTATTTTCAACTTCATTCATTTATTCATAATGCTGAAATTCATTACATTACACTGATTACCATAAATCATTAGTTACTCCCTTTCCTACTGTTTCCTTAACTGTGCTTTTTCATTTTTTGACTCATTTATTTACACAACTATACCCGTATTCAAGGTTAGTTTTCCAGACTGATAACATTGTGTTTCATTGCAAGAGCTTTTTCACTCCAAGATAATTTTAAACAGTACTGCTCTCTGTAGCTTGATTCATCTAAACAAGATATGCTGCTGTGATGGAGATAGTCAATTATCTTTTCAGAAATTTAATCGCACTTCTCAAAGATTATATAGAAAGCCTCCTGAATCTAGTATGAAGACCTAAGCATTTCTTATACTTTGGCAACTTCAGAATGAATGATGTAGTCATGTTCGATATTCAACTATGTGACAGTAAAACAGCTATGTCTAGGATTTGAATACATTTAAAGCAACTTACAGCCTATGGGTATGTAAGTTTTATGCCATTACTATATAGTGCAAATACTGAAGTAAATTTTGCAGAAACATTTAAGCTGAGAAAAGACTTAATAATCACGTGGTTGAATGACTTCCAATCATTTTCTAACTTAGACACCCACTAAGGAATTGGGTATCCAATTTCTTTATGACCTTTTGTCACCTATGGACACCAAGACATTGAATGTACTTTAGGGGTTACCTAATGCAAAAATACTCTTTATATATATTAGAGGGAACCAATCACCTGCTGTTTGAAAAAAGATTCAGTAACAAGAACTCTCTTTCTCAATGTGGTCTATTCCATTCTTCTAGTTGGTGGAAAGTTCTTCAATCTTTATCTCATTTCTTCATGAGTTCAAGTTAAGTGTAGGCCAGATAATTCATTTGGTTGAAAGAGATAAAAAGCTCTATTTATTTAAAAATATTAGATTTAGTGAAAACTTATGTCGTTAGATTGAGTGAAAGCTGAAATGCAACATTTTACATAAACATCCTAATGGCTATAAAGGTCAATTGTCTTATAATTTCTTAAACTTTTAAAATATTTGTCATGCTTATGCATGTCCACACCCAGTTAGAAGTAAGCTTTGTTAAGATGAAATTCAGTTGTTAATGGGGGTTAGTGGAAATAAAATACCTCCATTATCAAATTAGTTTGGGAAACACACATACACTTGCTGATGTATCCTATAACCAATGATTCATAAGACACATTAGCATATAAAATACTTTGAGAATTTATGTGGACCTGAAGCCTATTTAAATTTGTCTAACTTAAGTTTCCAAACACTTTTAAGGATATGAATAATTATTAGCAGCTGGATGGGCACTCACTGTAATTTGGGAAATGCTGATTACTTGGTTATTGGTTTGCCCACTCTAGGCACCAGTGTCTTGACTTCAGTTGTCAGATGGACTAGTTCAGATCTCTTCTAAACGTAACATGGGAAGAGATTGCTTAAAAGGGAAATTCATAAAGATTTAAAAAAATCAGTTGAGAAAGATTGATTCTGCACGGTAGATGGAGAAAAATGTATAATTCTCTATTTTGTAAATGAACTTGAGATGCATTAATGATGTTGCATGGATTGATAGCTAATTCCTTTTCATTGTTAAATTGTAGTGTACTGTATGGATATACTAGGTTTGTTTCAATAAATTGACCTGTTGAAGGACATCTTGCTTGCTTGGTGATTATGAATAAAGCTGCATTCACATGCAGGTTTTGGTGTGGATATAAGTTTTCAAATTAGTTAATACCTAGGAGTACAATAGCTAGATCATATAATAAGATTATGTTTAGGTGTATAAGCATTGCCAAACTGTCTTCCAAAGTGGCTGTACCATTTACATTCTCACCAGCAATGAATGACAGTTCCTATTACTTTAAGTTCTCACCAGCAATTGATCTTGTCGGTTTTGGGGTTTTAGCCATTGTAATAGATGTGTAGTGGTCTGTCATTTTTGTTTTAATTTAAATTTCTCTAATGACAAATGATGTTGAGCATCTTTTCATATGTGTATTTGTCACTTGTACAGTTTCTGTGATGAAGTGTCTATTCAGATCTTTTGCCCAATTTTTAATTGGGTTGTTTTCTTATTGTTGATTTTAAAGTTTCCTTGTATATTTTGGATACAATTACTTTTTCAGATATGTGGTTTGAAAATATTTCTCCCAGTCTGTGGCTTGTCTTTAGATTCTTTAAATAGTGTCTTATACTGAGCAAGCATTTTTAATTTTAATAAAGTCCAACTGAGACAATTTTTTCTTCCATAGATTATGATTTTTGTGTTGTATCTATAAACTCATAACCAAACAGACTGCTACACAGATTTTCTCCTATATATTCTCCTTGAAGTTTTATAGATTTGCATTTAACATTTAGGTAAATGATTCACTTTAACTTTTGTGTAAGCTATGAGGTTCATATTTTTCCATATTGACTGCCATTTTTCCCAATATCTTTTTTTGAAAAGACTGTTGCTTTTTCTGTATGTATTTTATACTTCAATAAATTTCTTAAAAAGCAGTTGAAGCCATAAGCAGAAGTTAATTAATTTAATATTTCCAAATTTTTATTTAATAAAGTGCATCACAAACGTCATGGAAAAAATTAATAGGTAGATTATGGAAAGAAGATATCTATATCATTTAAAACTGGCAAGGAATTAATATCTGTAACATAAATGGAATTCTTAAAATTAGAAAATAGAGGGCTGCAACCCCCAAACTGTGAAAAGTTATATGAAGAAATTTATGGAAGTGAAATATCAAAATATTAAATATAATAAAGGAAGTGATAGTTAAAATAGCCACTTACTAAGCCTGAAAAAGTCAGAAATCTGGATAATGCCAAATGTATGGGGGTACAGCATTACAAATATTCCCAAGTCCTGCAAGCTGCATCACATTCTGGAACACACTCTGGCAACTATCAAGTAACACTGAATGTGTGTATTTCCTAGCTAGACTTAACAATTCTACTCCTGCGTATTATTCAATACTATTATTCAGTAGTACCATAAAGGGGCCCTTGTGAGGATGTTCGCTGTGCTATTATTTGTACTTTCAGTAAGTTAAAAGGCAATCTGTGGGGGGGATGTACTGATTTCAAACCTTAGAGTATTATGCAGAGATTTGAAACCGCCAATTATGTGTTATTTACTTGTACACAAAGCCAGACACATAGTCTTTAATGAAAACAGCAAGGAAAAGAATAATGTGCATAACACAGTACCATATATATATATATATATATGTTCAAGTTTATGCTCAAAATACAACATACATTTTGCAAAAACACGTAAGTCAAAAGATATACATAATACTAGTAGAGTAGTTGCCTAGGAAAAGGAAGAGGGGACTGAGAGGGGGTATGAAAATAAAAGGTGAAATTAAGTAATTAATTAATTTAAAAGGACAGGGAGGGAAGGAAGAAAAAAAATGAGGAGATTCTCCAAAAATAAATATATGTGTTTGCATGTAAATGTTTATGGAGTTACAGAATCCTTGTGTTGTTAATGCCAAACACAAGACTCTTCAGAACTTTAGATCAGTTTTATGCTTTTGGATGTTCAACATAATGGAGATTGGGAATGTGGGGGATGCAAACACAAATAGAATGGGAAAGGAACCCTGCCCTTTTGTCCCAGTAGCCTTTTCACTTTAGGAGTGGGGCACCTACCTTTTGTATTGAGCCAAGATCTTTTTTTCAGAATATTTTTCAAAACTATACTTAGCCTTTAAGCTGAAACCTGTTTGCTCTTGGATGTTTTAACTCTTTCAATTCCATATCATTCAATATCTATAACAAGATTTCGTTATCATTTTAACTTAGCAGTTCATTTTTTTATGTTTGAAGAAATGTTTTAACACACTCTAGGTCTGCAGTAGAAAGAGAATAGGCTTTTTAGCCAGATTTGAGTCCAAATTTCAGCACCCTCAATTACTAACTTCATGGGAAAAATAATACTACTTAAACCTTTCTCAGCATGTTTCATTATATGTCAAATCAGGATGACAGTGGTGTGGAAATGATGAGAAGGCACATGTTTAGAGTGCCAACCTCAATGAATGTTAATTCTCTCCCTTTATTTCTTATATTTAGTGCATTCTCATAGAGTGGTGACCATTAGTTTTAAAAAGTCTAAAATATCAATGTGAAATTCAACATATAATCAGTTGCTTTTCTGTACACTAACAATGAGTTATCTGAAAAAGAAATGAAGAGAACAATCTCATTTAAAATAGCATCAAAAACAATAAAATCGTTAGGAATAAATTTAACCAAAGAGGTGAAAGATCTGTACACTGAAGACTAAAAGACATTGATGAAAGAAACTGAAGACACATGAATGAAAATAAATCCTGTGTTCATGGATAGGAAGAATTAATATTGTCAAAATATCCATACTACCCAAAGTCATATATAGATTTCATGCAATCCCTATCAAGATCCCAATAGCATTTTTTACAGAATTAGAAAAGACAACCCTAAAACTTGTATGGAAACACAAAAGACACCAAATAGCCAAGGCAATCCTGAGTAAGAACATAGCTGGAAGCATCACATTTCCTGATTTCAAACTATACTACAAAACAATAGTAATCAAAACAGTGTAGTATTGGCATTCAAACAGACACATAGATGAATGGAACTGAATAGAGAGCCCAGAAGTAAACCCATGCATATATGTTCAACTAATATTTAACTAGGGAACCAAACATACTCAATGGAGAAGAGATAGTCTCCTAAATAAATGGTACTGGGAAAATTGGATATTCACATGCAAAAGAATGAAACTGGACCCCTATCTTATACCACTCACAAAAATGAATATGAGGGTTCCCTTTTCTCCACACCCTCTCCAACATTTATTGCTTGTAGATTTTTTGATGGTGGCCATTCTGACTGATGTGAGGTGATACCTCATTGTAGTTTTGATTTGCATTTCTCTAATGATTAGTGATATTGAGCATCTTTTCATGTGTTTGTTGGCCAGCTGTATGTCTTCTTTGGAGAAATGTGTATTTAGATCTTCTGCCCATTTTTTGATTGGGTTGTTTGTTTTTGTTTTTTTTTAAGAAGATGCTGGGGGTAGGAGTTTATTAATTTATTTTTGCTGTGTTGGGTCTTTGTTTCTGTGCGAGGGCTTTCTCTAGTTGTGGCAGGCGGGGACCACTCTTCATTGCAGTGCGCGGGCCTCTCTTGCAGGCTCTCTTGTTGCGGAGCACAAGCTCTAGACGCGCAGGCTCAGTAGTTGTGGCTCACGGGCCTAGTTGCTCCGCAGCATGTGGGATCCTCCCAGACCAGGGCTCGAACCCGTGTCCCCTGCATTAGCAGGCAGATTCTCAACCACTGCGCCACCAGGGAAGGCCGGTTGTTTGTTTTTTTGATATTAAGCTGCAAGAGCTATTTGTATATTTTGGAGATTAATCCTATG
Organism: Aethalodelphis obliquidens; assembly: GCF_003676395.1. Classification (NCBI taxonomy): domain Eukaryota; kingdom Metazoa; phylum Chordata; class Mammalia; order Artiodactyla; family Delphinidae; genus Aethalodelphis; species Aethalodelphis obliquidens. The sequence goes on along the minus strand of NW_020837945.1, from coordinate 44,594,515 downwards.
TCTGTTGCTTCATTAGCAAATATTTTCTCCCACTCTGAGGATTGTCTTTTCTTTGCTGTGCAACAGCTTTTAAGTTTTATTAGATCCAGTTTGTTTATTTTTGTTTTTATTTTCATTACTCTAGGTGGTGGGTCATAAAAGATCATTCCTTAAAAAACTAAAAATAGAACTAACATATGACCCAGCAATCCCACTACTAGGCATATACCCAGAGAAAAACATAATTCAAAAAGACACATGCACCCCAGTGTTCATTGCAGAACTATTTACAATAGCCAGGTCATGGAAGCAACCTAAATGTCTATCAACAGAGGAATGGATAAAGAAGATGTGGTACATATATACAATGGAATATTACTCAGCCATAAAATGGAACAAAATTGGGTCATTTGTAGAGACATGGTTGGACCTAGAGACTGTCATACAGAGTGAAGTAAATCAGAAAGAGAAAAACAGATATCGTATATTAACACATATATGTGGAATCTGAAAAAATTGGTATAGAAGATCTTATTTACAAAGCAGAAATATAGTCACAGATGTAGAGAACAAACATACGGATACCAAGGGGGAAAGGGGTGGGGTGGGAGGAATTGAGAGATTGGGATTGACATGTATACACTATTGATACTATGTATAAAATAGATAATTAATGAGAACCTACTGTATAGCACAGGGAACTCTACTCAACACTCTGTGGTGATCTAAATGGGAAGGAAATCCAAAAAAGGGGATATATATATGCGTATTGCTGATTCACTTTGCTGTACAGTAGAAACTAACACAATATTGTAAAGCAAATATACTCCAATAAAAATTAAAAATAAAAAAAAAATTAACAGGGCTTCCCTGGTGGCGCAGTGGTTGAGAGTCCGCCTGCCAATGCAGGGGACACGGTTCGTGCCCCGGTCTGGGAAGATCCCACATGCCGCGGAGCGGCTGGGACCATGAGCCCTGGCCGCTGAGCCTGCGCGTCCAGAGCCTGTGCTCTACAGCGGGAGAGGCCACAACAGCGAGAGGCCCGCGTACCGCAAAAAAAAAAAAAAAAAAAAA
>NW_020837945.1:44538998-44593362 GCF_003676395.1 Aethalodelphis obliquidens | reverse complement strand
CAAAGCACAAGCAACGAAAGCAAAAATAAACAAGTGCCATACATCAAATTGAAAAGCTTCTGTGTATCAAAAGAAACAATCAACAAAATGAAAAGGCAACTTATGAAGCACTGTATAAAAAATTATTTTCAAAATGCAGATCTGATAAGGGGTTAATATTTGAAATATATAAAGGACTCTTCAAACTCAATAGCAAAATGAACAAGCAAACAAAGAAAAAAAAAGAAACAAATAACCCAATTAAACAGTGGGCAAAGACCCTGAACAGACAGTTTTTTCCAAAGAAGATATTCAGATGGCCAACAGGTACATGAAAGGGTGCTCAACATCACTAATCATCAGGAAAATCCAAATCAAAAGAGCAATGAGATATAACCCCACACCTGATAAAATGGATATTAATAAGAAGACAAGAGATAACAAGTGCTGGGAAGGTTGTTAAAAAAGGGGATCCATTGTACACTGTTGGTGGGGATGTAAATTGGCACAGTCACTATGGAAAATGTTATGGAGGTTCCTCAAAAAATTAAAAAGTAGAACTACCATATGGTCCAGCAATTCATTTGCTGGGTATGTATCCAAAGGAAATGAAATCACTATCTGGAAGAGATGCCTGCATCCCCATGCTCACTGCAGCATTATTTACAATAACCAAAACATAGAAACAATCTAAGTATTCGTCAATAGATGAATGGATAAAGAAAATGTGGCATATATATATATGTATGTAAATGTTTTCAGTATTAGAAAAGAAGGAAATCCTGTCGTTTGTGACAGGAGAGATGAACCTTGAGGGCGTTATGCTAAGTGAAATAAGTCAGGTAGAGGAAGAAAAATACTGTATGATCTCACTTTATGTGGAATCTAAAAAAGCTGAGCTCAGAAACAGAGAACAGATTGGTGGTTGCCAGGGCCAGGGGGTGAGGGGTTGTTGGGAGAAATGGTTGAAGGTGGTCAAAAGGTACAGACTTCCAGTTTTAATATGAATAATTTCTCGGGATGTAATGTGCAGAATGGTGACTATAGTTACAATTCTCTTGTATATTTGAGAGTTACCAACAGGATGGGTCTTAAAAGTTCTCATCACACACAAAAATTCTAACTATGTGAGATGATGGATGTGTTATTAATCTTATTGTGGTAGTTACTTTGATATATATATGTCTATATATCTCTATCGCTATATATATATATTTATATAAAATGTGGTACACCTTAAACTTACACAATGTCATATATCAATAACATAAAAAATAAAGCTAGAAAAAAGAGATTATAGACTACTTATGTAACTATGAATAATTTAAAATATGTGGGTAAACATATATTAAATGCATTTCAAGATAAAATTATATTGTGTTACTTTGTGTACATGATTTCTATGTTAATACATTTATGGATTTGCTCCTAGAGATTTAATTTGTTTTATGTACTAAGAAAAGTTTAAAAATCAAAGAAGAACATGTAGGCTTGTTTATCAAATGTGATTAAAAAATTAATTGGCTTGGAAAAAAATTAAGTTGTGGCTAAAATTTTACCTATTCCAAGTTATAATGTGGCAAAATTAAAATTTACATGAGTATCTTAGTGGAGAATAGCCATTAGAAAAATCTTCTTGTCATCAAAGAACACTCATCTTTTTAACATAATCTTCATTTTCTTGTTCTGAGAATGAAGGTATCATCTAAGATAGCTATAACCTTACTATTGACTAGCATCTACTAAACTAATGTTTCATACTTCAGTATTTTAAAAAAATCTTTCGTTTCTACATGTACATATATTCAATACATTTTTGCTACTGTTATGCATTAGCAGTTTTTCTCTAACATATGTATGGAAAAGGGATAAAAATAAATTATCACAGTTTTGAATGTTACTTTCTAAGTAAAACTCCTAAATAATTTTCAAAAAACTTTTTCCAGCTTTCAATTTGTTTATCAAATTTTAGCACAGACTGCATTTATCATTGTCATGTTTTTGGTTAAATACTCTTCATTTATTCAAATATTTTTATTAGTAGACTCCATCTTGGTAACAGTTTTAGATTTATAGAAAAATTGAGAAGATAATACAGAGAGTTCCCATCTACCCCCTCCCTCTACACATAGTTTCCTCTGTTATTAACATCTTACATTAGTATGGTACATTTGTTACAATTAATGAACCAATAATGATATATTAATATTCTTGGCTAAAATCCATAGTTTATTTTTTTCTAATGTTCTTTTTTGCTCTAGGATTCCATCTAGGTTACCAGAATACAATTAGTTGTCACGTCTTCTTAGGCTCCTCTTGGATGTGACAATTTCTCTAACTTTCCTGGTTGTGGATGGCCTTGATTGTTTTGAGGAATACTAGTTAGTTGTATTGTAAGATGTCCTATTGGAACTTGTCTGATATTTTTCTCATGATTAGACAGGGGTTATGAGGTTTTGGGAGGAAGAGCACAGAGATAAGGTGTAGTTTTCATCACATTTTATCGACAGTATATACTATTAACATGATTTGTCACTCTTCATGTTGACATTTGTACCCTGGTGGGAGTGGTGTTTGTCAGGTTTCTCCACATGAAGTTACTCTAGAAAGTTACCCTTTCTACACTACTTTTTGGAAGGAAGTCACTATGCACAGCCCACATTTAAGGAGTGGGGAGTTATGCTCATTTTCTTTTAGGGTGGAAACATATTTTTTTAAAAATTTATTTTATTGAGATATAGTTGATTTACAATGTGTTAATTTCTTCTGTACAGCAAAGTGATTCAAATATATATTCAAATATATATACACATTCTTTTTCATATTTTTTCCATTATGATTTGTCACACGTTATTGCATATAGTTCCCTATACTATACAGTATGACTTTGTTATTTATCCATTCTATATATAATAGTTTGCATCTGCTAATCCCAAACTCGCAATCCATCCTTCCCCCACTCCCTCTCCCCCCTTGGCAACCACAAGTCTGTTCTCTATGTCTGTGAGTCTGTTTCTGTTTCACAGACGAGTTCATTTGTGTCATATTTTAGATTGCACACATAAGTGATATCATATGATATTTGTCTTTCTCTGACTTACTTTACTTAATATGATAATCTCTAGTTGCATCCATGTTGCTGCTAACAGCATTATTTCATTCTTTTTATGGCTGAGTAATATTCCATTGTGTATATGTACCGCATCTTCTTTATCCATTCCTCTGTCGATGGACATTTAGGTTATTTCCATGTCTTGGCTTTTGTGAATAGCGCTGCTATGAACATAGGAGCGCATGTATCTTCATGAACTATAGTTTTGTCAGGTTATATGCCCAGAAGTGGGATTGCTGGATCATATGGCAACTCTATTTTTAGTTTTTTGAAGAACCTCCGTACTGTTTTCCATAGTGGCGGCACCAATTTACTTTCCCACCAACAGTGTAGTATGGTTCCCTTTTCTTAGGGTGGAAATATTATTTTTAAAGCACTTTTTAAAAACTTACAACACACAAGGTTTGCTCATGTGCTTCAGAAAACCATATAAATCAGGATTAAGGTAAGGTGAACAAGGGCTGAAAAGAAGAACAGTTCTTTTGTTGCTTTTAATTCAATTCTCTCTCTGCTTCGGTCTCTAGGATTGCTTCTTCCTGTGTCGACTTTCATTCACTGCCCCCACACTAATTCCCAGACCAGGTTTTCTCAATTTCAGCTGTATTGATATTTTGGGCCAGATAGTTTTTTGTTGTGGGAGAATGTCCTGTATATTGTAGGATGTTTATCAGGATACATGGCCTGCATTCACCAGATGGCAGTAGCATGTCCTATACTTTGCCCCCAGCTCTGAAAACCAAAAGTGCCTCCTGTCATTGCCATATGTTCCATGGATAGCCAAATCAACCTGGTTGAGAACCACTGCTATAGACTATCATCCATCTTCTGAATTAGTGTCTAATTCTTTCAGTTATACATTTAACACATATATTCAAATGTCAATAAATATACCAACATACTTAACCTTTTCGTAGATTATTTATACTCTCCATCTTTTTATCCTATTTTAAGCTCTCACTACCCTCTAGAAATGGAAGATTCTGCCCTATGTATGTCCCCATATCCTGCAGAAAACATATTAAAAAGATTCTTCTCGCCCTTTACAACACTTTCCAGTCAGTTTTATTTCTCCTTTATTTAAAAATTACTCCAATTGCAGATCAAATTTTCTCAGTATACTGTTACCTTTCCACATTCTAATGGCTAATTTCCAAATCACTTCAATTTATTGAGAGGTTTGGCACCTTCCTCTTTCCCTCAACCCCTGCTCACTCTAAAGGAACATCAAAAACACAGATTATGTCTAACCAAGAACTAAAACTGCAGGAACAAAATTTCTCATGTTACTGCTTCATACCACTGCATCCATTCATTTCTTTTGTTCTGTGAAAACTCTTCCCTATATTTCTTTAAACTTGTCTCCTACATCCTCATACTTCAGTTCATAATTTCAAACTCTCTTACAAAATACTTTCAACAGAATCATTCCCAGTCTTTGTCCCTAGCCTTTATTTACTACTTTATCCATTTAATTTATCCAGTAGTATTCTGTCAGTGTAATGTTTTAAGATTAGATTTTAAAAGATTAGATTTAACTATAGTGTTGAAGTTTTCTATTGCTTCCTTTGTCTGAAAAATGAGGACTAAACACAGTTGTAGGGCCGTTCAAAGGCCTTTTGATTTGGTTCTTGTGCAACTGTGAATTTATCTTCTACATATGATCTCCATACATATTTATCTTCTACATACACTCTCTCAGCACTCTAAATTTTTTTAAATTTTTATTTATTTATTTATTTTTGCGGTACTCGGGCCTCTCACTGTTGTGGCCTCTCCCGCTGCAGAGCACAGGCTCCGGACGCGCAGGCTCAGTGGCCATGGCCCACAGGCCCCGCCGCTCTGCGGCATGTGGGATCCTCCCGGACTGGGGCACGAACCCGTGTCCCCTGCATCGGCAGGCGGACTCTCAACCACTGCGCCACCAGGGAAGCCCAGCACTCTAAATTTTTTTCCTGAGCTTCTTTCTGATATTTATTTGTGCTATAATAGTATGGTTTTGTTGCATAAAATAAAACCTCTAACTCCAGTAACTTACAACTATAAACATTTATTTCTCACATAATTGACTTAGGCACCTCTACTCTAGACTACAGTGTTTAAGCTCTGGGTTTTCTCTGCCTTCTTCTTTCAACCAGCTTATTCTTTTCATGGACAGCATATGAGAATGATTAAAAATATATGATGCCTCTTAGCATTAGCACTATTGTTTCATCCCATATTTCATTAGTCGAAGTAAGTCAAATGGTCAGGCCCAGAGCCAAGGATTGGAGAAGTACCTACTGCCTAAGATGACACCACAGCAAGTGTATAAATCAAGGAAGGGTGAAGAATTTGGAAGGACAAAGCCAGTCACTTTTATGCCTCTGTACCTTTGTATATATTCTCTCTGCCTCAGTAATCGTCCATCACTACCTTTGCAATCTGGTAAACTCCTAATCATCATACAACATGCAGTTAAATATTATCTTTGACGCTTTTCCCTTTTCAAACAGGCAAACTAAAATTTCCCCCTTTTTTTTGCTACCATAGTACTTCACGCATTCTCCTTCTATAGCTGTTTTATTAAATCATTAAAGTGCAGAAAGACTATTTTTATCCATGTACCTGACTCCTCCACTGAGCTTATAGGAAATTCTTTAGGTTAGGAGATAGATATTCCCTTTGTTGTTGGCCCATGGTATGTACCTAACAAAAACTGTTGAAAGATTAGATAAATTTAACTTCATTCGTATGGACGGTCATATATATGAGGTATAAAAATCATTGTGGATAGGAAAGTAACAGGAAAAATAGGAACTATTTTTTTCTACTCTAAGACCCAAATTGACTGTATTGTCCTATAGGGCTTTTAAGAATATTTAGTGGCTCTAGGCTTATTTTCAAACTCATAAACCAATCTCTAAGAAGAAGAAGTAGTGTACAAATGCAAAAGAGAGGTTTTATAATTGTGGAAGCTGCTCAGATATGGATAAAATACTGGACATAAAGACATGTGAAACACAAAGAAAAATAATAACTGAAGCTCATGCTGAAACTATACCCATATCTTCATTACTCAATAATGTAATTCCAATTCTTCTTACTTACCTTTAATTTTCATTTGATCTCCAAAATAAAGTCAGAAAAAAATCTAACAAAGTCAAGGAGAAGCTCTGAAAACATAACATTTAGCAATTTTATTCTGTGTTTGTTAAAATAAAGAACTGCATTTAGGTTGGTTTCCTTTGGAAAGATGGTTATATCTATTATACCAGAGATAAGGATGAAAGTGAGATGTGTGGTGCAATTACATTTATCACTGAGATAATCAACTGGGCCTGTAACTAAGTGAATGCTAGTTAGATTAGTGGGGGAAAAGGAAACAAAAAACAAAACACAAACTACTGGGCTTTCCTGGTGGCGCAGTGGTTAAGAATCCACCTGCCAGTGCAGGGGACACAGGTTCGAGCTCTGGTCCGGGAAGATCCCACATGCCGTGGAGCAACTAAGTCTGCACGCCACAACTACTGAGCCTGCGCTCTAGAGTCTGAAAGCCACAATTACTGAAGCCCACACGCCACAACTACTGAAGCCTGCGTGCCTAGAGCCCGTGCTCCGCAACAAGAGAAGCCACCACAATGAGAAGCCCGCGCACTGCAACTAAGAGTAGCCCCTGCTCACCGCAACTAGAGAATGCCTGTGCACAGTAACAAAGACCCAACGCAGCCAAAAATAAAATAAAAATTAAAAAATAAATTAATTAAAAACAAAAAAACCCATAAAAAAACCCCAAACTACTGAATTAGTGTACTATATAGAAACATACATTGGTTTTTAACTTTTATCTTTAGACATAATTTAGTCTCATGTCTAAACTCTACACTCAAACAAAAGTGATTTAAAAAGAATAACCAAACTTCCAGAAATTCTCATTAGCGGTAATGGTATTAAGGAGTATATGAGGTATTTTAAGTGTATTTATTATTTTACATCTGTTTGTTCTATAGCTTTTCCTAATAAGGTAACAAAACCTTCTATGTTCAAGTTTTGGATAATAAAACAATATTTGCATTATATAAGCTGTTTTACTTGAATATTGAAACAGTGACTATGACTAAATAGATTACAGTCTGGCTACAAATCTATCAGTAAGTAAAATCAATACGAACCACAAAGTTACTAGATTTATGGCTCTAACTAATTTATAATGGTGCACAGATGACTAGTTACTATTGTAAAGTATTATATTTACTCATTATAAGATGAATATATATTGCAATTAGTTATTGAATTAGATTTTCATGTTATTTTCTTAGTTACAAATGAGACCTGTTATGATCGTTCTTTCTTCCCCAAACCAATATATTATATACTTAATCTTCAACATATCATTCCCTAGACAAATTTTAGAGTAAATGTGGAGCAAAGAATTTTTCTGAATAAAATTTGCAACTCATCATAGCTACCAAAAAATTCTGTTTCCTAAGGCAAATAAAGGATTGATACAAACCAGAGCATCTCATTAAATATAATTCTGAGGTTGGATGTTTGCTATAATAGTTACTTTTTTGATCATCATCATGCTTCCATGAGCAAAATCTTCCAATTCAGTGAGAACTGGCAGAAGAATCCAAGATGTTGTACATTCAAATGTAAATGAAGAGCAAAAGAGACACACGAGATGAGTTATACCGTTACATTGATCAACATCTTGAGGTTTTACTGAACCTCACAGACAGTTACCTTCCTATGAAATAAAAGATATTGCTTGAGAGGAACTATGTAGTTTTATATATATTACTTCAAATTTATTATGGTTGAACAGCTTGAGAGGAAAAATGCTCTTGTAATAGAAAAAACAATACTGGCTTTTTCTTCCTGATACATATAATTTCTGTGATGATACTTGCTACTCTGGGTAGATCATTTTTATTCAACCTTTGTAAAACTATACTTGCTATAAAACAGTTTTAGGCAGTCAAGATTTTACACAGTATATCTGTTTAAAATATATGTAGTTCATTTGAGCATACTACATGCATCAACAAATTTAAAAAATGAAGATTTTATTGTTACTGTTGCTTTAGATCTGTTGTTTGCTCTTTTCCTTCTTCCTTTCAGTGTTCTTACAAATATTTAGATTTATTTTTTAAGTGTTTACGATTATTTTTAAAAATAACACAACGTATATGGTTTAATCTCAGTATATCAATACTAGTAAATGAATTAATACAATTGCCTATGCAATAATTAAATATAATTTACTAAGGAGTATATAAATTTATTCCAAGGAATAAAGTACTACTTTCATAATAATTTAAAAGCCCATCATTCCACATATTCTTAAATTATATTGAAATAATCATTGAGAATGTAAGATTATTTAAAAGTGCAGACTTCAGTAAATCAAAATAGTTCAGTCATTGATTATTTAGGAGGTCATCTGATATGGACCCTGCTTCTAAATAAGCCTGCATTTTAAGAATACAAAGTAATATTTGCAAAGCATCTTTATTTCTAAGATTTCTGCCAATTTCTCTGTTAGAATCATGATGCTTCTGAGTGTAATAAAATATATTATGTCCTAGAATTACTCAGCTTGCTCTCTGCCTCTATCATGGTGATAGTGAGGACAAACTACCATGTAGAGCAAAACTTACTTCCCTCCATGAGGATGAGCAGGAGAAATACTTCATAAAACTGACTGTCCCAGAATTACCATTTTAAACACTTCAGCCACTGGATTAAATGACTTCCCTTCACCATTCTCTCCCCTCATACTTAGAAGGTATCTGCCCACCTTGACCAAACACCCCTGAGAAAGGGAGCTGGGGTAGATGGCTTTGTGGTCCTGTTGGCCATTGACCTTGCATATTCCATCGTACAAAACATCTAGATATATTTCCCTGGAGTTCAACTGGATGGGATAAGGTGATAATACTGACTATTTATAAGAATCACATATAGTTTTAAGCATTTACTTATTTAATATTTAAAAAGTTAATCTGAAATTTTTCTGCTGATATTTACATAAATTACTTTGTATTTCATGTATTTATCTAGAGAAATGAAAAGAGAAATAGGGTAGGTTATTTGACAACTCTTTGTCACTTCCACTCACTTTCTATCGGCAAAAACTAACATGAGTAAGCCCTACTTCACTGGGCCGGGGAAGAATTCTCCTTATACTACAAGTCACATGGCAATGGGTCAGAAATGTCACATGGTTATGCTTGAGTTCAGAAGTGGAAAAGTGCAAATATTCTTGGAATTAAAACTGCACATATTCTTGGACATTTGTGAGCAGACCAAAAATTACTATATAGTCTTTGAGTTGGTGGCAGAAACTTTTTTTTTTTTTTTTTTTTTTTTTGCAGTACGCAGGCCTCTCACAGTTGTGGCCTCTCCTGTTGCAGAGCACAGGCTCCGGACGTGCAGGCTCAGCAGCCATGGCTCACGGGCCCAGCCGCTTCGCAGCATGTGGGATCTTCCCGGACCGGGTCACGAACCCATGTCCCCTGCATCGGCAGGCGGACTCTCAACCACTGTGCCACCAGGGAAGCCTGGCAGAAACATTTTGTTAAGAACAACAGTTGAAATTTTTTGTTTGGAAAAAATTCTACAGTGGTAAAGAATTTAAGTCACATATTTTTTGTAGGTTAGCCCCAAATTAATTCAGAATTTACTCTTTTGTGGCAACCCAGTTATTTAATATTATTGGAAAAAATTGATAACTTAGAAGGGAGTTTCATACGTAAATTAGTTGTGGGTTGAAAAGGGTGCCCAAAGGTTATCACTGGAATTTTTAAAACTGATTTCTCAAGAATGAATCATATCTATCTACCCACCTACCTACCTATCTCTATATATAATCTATATACCTAGATTATATAATATATTATTATAATGTTATATATAATAAAATTATATAGATAATATTATTATATTTTAAATTGCCTAGTAGTTTCTTCTTTCACAGTACTTTTGCTGGACATTGTTGGTTAGATAACCCAAGAGCTAGTTATTCTCAACTCAATTGCTCTTTAAATCTCAATTGCTAATCTTTAAATATTAAGGCAAAAACATACAACTAAAATATATTCTCTGCTGAAGTGCATCTAAGGTTGGCCATGGTTCCAGTTCTGACAGATTAGATGAACATGTAAATGAAAGTCAGCTTGGATATTTTTCTTCCTCTCATTGATGAATGAGATAAAAGTCACATTTGCTTCTGACCCCACCCCATTCCTGCTTCTGAATATCTTCATCATTCATCATACTAGGATCTGGAGTTACTGGCAACCATGGAACAAAATATTGGAGAAGAGGACAGAGAGAAAAATGTAGATTCTTGATGATGTGTAAAGAGACTGCCTGCTTGAATGTTTGGAACAGCCTACATCGAAATTTCTTTTTATATGAGGAAAAATTTCAGCCCCCCGAGCACCTTGTTTAACTCCCTGCTACTTCTGTTCACTTTTACTCACAAACATTGCTATCTGGTACATCGTTCTCAGGAGCTATCAGACTTAAAACTATCTTTGTGTCTATTAAAGTTAAAACCATCTCTGTAAGCATTTGTCTACTTTGCTGAAAGAGAATCATGATTTCCACCAATTTCTGAGAAACCATAACCTAATTTATTTCCATGAATCAATGTCTCTTCACATATATCACTTCTATCACAAATTTTCATATATATATATATATATATATATATATATATATATATATATAAAGTAGGTCATAACAAATCATTATAATATTACACAGGTAATAGCAAGTTAATATCAAAGCATTATAACCCAAGAAATATAAATATTATTTATTCAAAACACTGTTTCTTTTTCTTACTAGTTTTATATTAAGAAATGAAGAGAGGTATTCTTCTCTTCTAAGGAAATTGATCAACATGGATATAAGCACGGCTTTTTAGAAGCCCCTGGCATATTTTATAATTGCATTGGTAATATTAAAATACTCAAATACTCAAGTGCTTGATTTAGAGCATATTGATCTAGTACTTATTCAGTTATTGCTAATGTATTTTCTTTGCCTGTAGTGATGTGCAAATTGTGTCTTTTTAAAAAGAGTAATAGTTCACAGTACAGAAAATGGCCTGCTTCATTTCTGCCAGTTGTTATCTAGATTAGGTTCAGTCTACATAGTGAAGCAATTCCAGAGGGTGAATTGGAATAATCTAGATGCTCAGTTTAAAATCCCTTAGAAAGAAAAAAAAAATTACTTAAAAAGAAAAAAAAGGTGTTTTGTATTTGTTTAGGACGTTTATCCTTTTCAGAAGACTTTCATATATATTACTTTATTGAATCTAAGAACAATTTTATGTTTGTTTAAAATATTAACTCTATCTTGTGAGGAAATCAGAGATGTTGAGTAATTGCTAAAGCTCATCTTGTTAATAAATGGCAAATCCAGACATGAATACAGAATTTTTGACTCCAGCCTTATGGTCTTTTGAAGGCAAAAAGAGTTTTGTGGAGAAATATTCTATAAAGTTTTAAAGATCTTATTCTTGTCTTTGACTTTCACCAGTTTTGCTATGGCATATCCCTTTGTGGGTCTTTTTGTGCTTACCCCATGTGGAGTTTGTTGAGCTTCTGGATGTGTAGGTTATCATTTTTCACTAAATTTGGGGATTATTCAGCCATTATTTCTTTGAGGTGCCCCCCCCGCAACTTCCAGCTCTCTCTTTTCCTTCTGATGGTCCCATTACATGTGTGTTGATGTTCTTATTGGTGTCCCATGTTTCTGAGACTCTCCTCTTTTTCTTGGCTTGCATAATTTCTATCAGCCTATCTTGAAGTACATTTGTTCTTTCTTTTGCCAGTTCATATTTAGTCTTTCGCCTCTCTAGTGAATTTTTTATTTCTGTTATTTTTGCTTTTCAACATCGTAATTTGAATTTGGTTCTTTTTTATAATTCTTATCTCTTTATTGATATTATCTGCTTGATGCATCATTGTCAGCATATTTACCTTTATTTCATTAATCATAGTTTTCTTTAGTTTTGTGAACATATTTATATTGATTACTCTAAAATCTTTTTTCTGACTAATCTGATATGTGCTGTCTGTCACAGTTGGCTGCTCTTTTTTCAGCGTATGGGTCAAATTTTGCATGTCTTTATTTTTTTTGTTGGAAACTGGACATTTTAGATAATATATTGCAGCTACTCTGGGCCGGCTGGTGAGCTGGGAGCCCTGGGAACAGGCTGGGCACTATGTCCTGCAAGGCTCCAGAGCCCTCACCAAGATGAGAGGAAGAGTTCTTCATTCAAATAACACAGAATCTTGCCTGTCTTAACAAATTTTTATAGATTTTCTTGAACAGATAATTTCTTCATGTGTTGATCACTCTTAGGACCATTGCCAGAGACTTTAAGGGGTTGTAGTCTTTAGTTTTCACCAGTTTCACTGAGAAATGAGTCAACAGCACTTCCTCATACTGTCATGCCATAAGTTGATCCCCTCTACAATAATTTCGATGTTTATTTGTAGATAGACCTAAAGTGATACGAGATTTGCTAATTTGATTAGAGGCTTTAAAAAAGCACTGTAATGAATCAGAGTTTTGTATATAGTTCTGGTGTGAATGATGTAATTTGTTAGCTTAGGTATGCTTCTATGCTTTTATGCAAGAGAAAATATGTGAAAATGTAAATAGAGTTTGAATCTGTGATTATAATGTAATATGCACATTTCAAAATATTTGTGGAAATTTAAATATTCTGTAAATATTTGGCAGAGAATAATGACTAAGGTAGGACAAACCAATTTACATAAATTATCCTAAATGACAATAGATGTAGAAATCAGTGTTTTTATGTATAAATTTGATATTTTTATTTCTTTCTCTAAACTTCAGCCAATTTTTAATCTTTTACTGTGATAACTGTAATACTGAAGTGCAATCACAAGAATAAATTAAGGTCAGGTTAAGATTTGGGAAAAAAAATATTTTTGTACAGATATTAAATCTATTCTGATAAGTGTCCAAAAGAGGATTCTCTTTTGAATAAATAAAAGCAAAAAAAAAAAAAAAGCTCAGAATAATTTCTTAAAAATTATTCAAGAGAACAGTAGGATCTGATTTTCTGACAATTTTCTAGCTACAAAGTTATTTTTTAATTTTTAATTTTTTTTGTGGTACGCGGGCCTCTCACTGTTGTGGCCTCTCCCGCTGCGGAGCACAGGCTCCGGACGCGCAGGCTCAGCGGCCATGGCTCATGGGCCCAGCCGCTCTGCGGCATGTGGGATCTTCCTGGACTGGGGCACGAACCTGCGTCCCCTGCATCGGCAGGTGGACTCTCAACCACTGCGCCACCAGGGAAGCACTACAAAGTTATTCTTACAAATCAGTGTCTCAGCCATATTTTAGGCTGCTAACATAAACATGTTCTAAACAATTCCATTATAGAATGAAGTATAAAAATAATTTTTCTATAAGTTAGTTTTTCTATTGTTAAAAAGCAAAATTCAGCTGAGTAAATTTGAGGGTCTAAGTGACTTTATTCAACTATTCACGAATCAGGCAACATCCCATCTTAGCAAGCAGGAAGGGGTTTCAAGGAGTTGTAAAAAGTGGAAGGTTCATATAGGCAGAAAGAGGGTGGAACAAGGAAGTTAAAAAGCGGATTATTTTAGGTTACCTTCCCTTAGGGGAAGGCAGGAAGCCTTAGGCAGATTACCTAGAGCTGATCAGGATTTTCCAGACTGATTGGTTGAAAATTTCACTCCAGGGAGAGGCTGCAGTTACATTAGGTACTAAGTCTTGGTGGGGCTTAGCTCTATTTTGAGCTTGATGTTTCTTATTAACACTATTCTAGTTAACTATTCATTTGAAAAACAACTGGAAATATTGCATAAGAAATTAACTACAAAATAAACAATGTGCATAGGTTTTACTGTTTATATAGCATTTATTTATATAATCTTAAATTATTTAAGCTTACCAACAATCACATGAGTGATAGTATTATGGCATATTATTTATTTATTTAGCCCCCCAGAAATATTTACTGTCATTCATACAACTAACATATAATTGAGCAAGTTTTTTGAAAGAGGCACCATGCTAGGTTCCTGCGGGAAAAAACATTTTAGAATAATATATTTCCCCCTAAAAGGAGCTATTAGTAACTGAAAGGTATAGATATATAGTTGACCCTTGAACAATGCCAGGTTGGAGTGCTAACCCCCCTCACCCTTGAAAATCTGCATATAACTTTATGGTCCTTCCTCCCTATTCACATCTGTAGATTCAACCAACCTCAGATCATAAGTGCTGTAGTATGTATGTATTGAAGAAAATTCATGTGTAAGTGGACCTGCACAGTTAAAACTCATGTTGTTCAAGGGCCAACTATATATAAAATTTGATTCAAGGCTAAAAGACTCTGTAATGAGTCAGAGTTTTGCATATAGTTCTGGTGCGAATGATGTAATTTGTTAACTTAGATTTGCTTCTATGCTTTCAGTGTAAAAGAAAATATGTGAAAATATAAATAGAGTCTGAATCTCTGATTATAAATATAAATATGCAAATTTAAAATGATTTGTTGAAATTTAAATATCCTGTAATTTGGTTTTGAGAGAGGATGATGACTAAGGCAGGACAAAATAATTTAAATAAAAGAAATTATTCTAAATGACAATAGATGTGAAAATCTATTATCTTGTGTGTGTGTATATATAAATAGTCTTCTAATTACCTAACATTACAACTATCTTCTAAAAGGTAAACTGGCATGTTGTTTTACTGCTCAGAGAATGGGAAAAATAAATAGAAATTCAGATAAAATATAAATATTCTGTTTGTGGGAAAATAGCACTTTGAAACTGAATGATACTACATAGAATTTAAAGAAATATTTTCCCACTTCAGTTCTTAACTCATTATCATTAAACAGCCAAAGATAAATTAGCATGAACCAAATGTGTGGCACCTAATAAAAGATTTTGTTTCCAACTTTAATAATAAAGTCCCACTTTTCTATAAGAATCGATAAACACATTTAAAAAAATTCCATTTTAAATCCAGTACTATTTTGTTCACACTTTTTGAGACTGTATTAAATTAGTAGTTTTGTTTACTTGATAAAATCACATCCCATAGCTATAAAGTTTAGGGAAAAAATACAACTATAGTAGATCTTTTTTTGAGAATCTAGAAGAGACTAAAATGAGTTTTTTATATCAAATCAATGTCTGACAGACACATAGAAAATTAAAAAAATGAATTGAAAAATATAATTCATTTAACAAATAGTTACAGTATTGAGTGTTTACTGTGTGTAAAGTACTGATCTAAAATGCTTTCTTTATTAATACTCTCAATTCCATATATTTTGGAAATTTTAATGCAACTCTGGGCTGTAGTTTGTTCCAGTGAGATATCTGAGTTCAAGGAATATTTGACTTCTCATCCTAAATTTCTCTTGCTCCATTAACTGGTACTTCAGGGATAGTGTTCTAGTGGGGTTTAAAGTAGGCTGAATTCTGGAAGAAAATAATTAAACAATGAAGCTTTTCTCTTTAGCCTCAGGAAAGATAAAATTCTAGCTAACATTTAAATGACTGCTTCCATGTTCCAGACGTTGTTCGAATAATTTCACATATTAACTTGTTTAATAAGCACAACCAGCCCTATGGGGTGGGTCATGATTACACCCATTTAAAAAGAGATGTTATGTGACTTTCTCAAGTCACAGAGCAGGTGAGCCCAGTTTGTCTGGCTTCAGAGTCCCTGCTTTTCCTTCTTTACTGCACAGCTTGTGAACCTGCAAAAGGTATTTCTGTGATTTTGGATGCCTTCATTTCTTATCACTTTGGAAGCCAGGCTTATCTTTTCATGACTCAACTTCCCATTTTTGTATTTGGTCGTTCCTTAAACAAGGAGGGGAGAAGAGCTTCTCTCATTTTACCAACTGTAGCCTAACTCCTATATAACTTCTAAATGAGGAAGTAGAATACATATTTTTAGACTCTTCTCATGGAAAGAGACATGAGACTCATGATTTTTTCCCTGAACTTTATCAGTATAATAACTTAACTGGATTTTTAAACTTCCTTTATTCTCTAAGTTGGTTAGTAATGAAAGTAGCCCTTTCTGAACCCCTGCATAGTTTTAACCTTAGTCTGAGTCATCATCATCTTTTGCCTGTATTTGTATCTAATAGCTTCCTACTTCTCCCTCCCACCCTAGTCCCTTTTTAAGTCTACATGCAAAACCCTTGCCAAAGCCATCCTGTCAGGGCAAGATTATGCCATTCCTGCTCAAAATCCACAGAGAGTTTGCATATCACTTAGGGTAAAAATTTACCCCCTTTGCTCTACCCTATTCCGTTCCTGCTATCCTCTTCCTCCTCCTGGTTGGCCTCATTACAGTTCTTTTGTGCTTGCCAAGCCCATGCATGATTCAGGGCATTGTTCCTTGTTCTTTCATCTGCCTGGAATGCACTTCTTTCCAGTATCCACATATTTCACATTCTCTTTTCCTTCAGGTTTTAAAGCATCTCCTCAGTAGTGCCTTCCCTCTCCATCTCTGCCTAAAGTGTTATATCTTCACGACTGCAATTTCTATCTCCCTTTCTGCTTTATTTTTTTTTCTTTAGAAAACATCAGTATCTGAATTACTATGTTTTTTGTTTATTTATTTTGCTTCCTTGTAAATGATGCTTTTTTTTTATCCATTGCTGGAGCCTCTGCATGGAAAACAAAAACTATCATATTATAAGAGCTTAAAAAATTGCTGAGTGAATAAAGAATGAACTGTCAGGTAGGCACAATACTGAGTTGAGCTGACACATTCTAAGGCAGTATATTTCAAAACAATGTGGAAAAAAAGCAGTTTTACCCATTCTGGCAAAAAAAGTCAGACTAATTTTAAATTCTTATTTAAATTTTTCTTGCAACTGTTTGGTGTTTTACTGCTGCTGAGGTTGGTCGGTCCAGGGGAACACACAGGGACTGTGAGTGTGCCCATACAACACCTTAACTATCTCTTCTTGGCCTATGATCACTTCTCTCTTTAACTCTGCTCATGGACTTTGTACAAGCAGTACAAATCACTGAGTGCTTGTAAGAAAAATATTGTTATTCCCTTCACTCTATAGAAACCCCTTTGAGAAGAGTCTACTGAATGTTTTTCTAATTTTCTTTTTAACGCTGAATCTGTAGTGTTCCTGTCATACTCCAAGGGCCTCACAACACAAAAAGAATCAGACAAAACAGACTGAGACTAAAAACAGACCTTTCTGTTTTGATATTTATCATGCTTTCTCATGGCTTCCCAACTGTGAATGTCTTTCTCTTGTCTTGATTTCCTTCCTCTTTTATCCCCTACCCCTCCTGCTATATCTTCCTTCTCAAGCTCTAAGGACCATGTTTGTTTTGTTTACCACTGGATACCTTGTAACCTCCTCTGGGGTCTGAATGTGGTAAGTGACTAATATTTGGTGACTGACAACCTTCAAGGCATCCTTCAGGCCTTCAGGAGGACTTGGGTGCTGAGGTCCTTCTTTTTGGTGGTGTGCTCATCATGGTTGAAGCAAATATTTGCAGTCACGGACTTTAACTTCCTAAACTTGAAACTTTTGAGAACAGTATATTTTTTTTAACAACACTTATGGCTTTACACTTTGTGATCAGTAAATATTAGCTGGGTGAAAGAACAAATGTTAGAGTCACATGCAAAATCCAGAAATGGTAAATGTGAACAAGAATATATTTTCCCATATGATAGAGCTTTAAAACTATTTTAGATTGTAGCAGGAAATTTATTATCAGGCTGCTTTAAAAAAGCCATTCTAATAACATAAGGCAGGTTTAAAATTGTGGTAAAGCTCTTACAAGATGAGGGAGCATAAAGGTGACCCCATATAAATGAGATGGGAAGATCTTTGGGGAGGAAGTCATGTTTATGTTGTTCTCTAGTATTATCAGTTGTTTTTCTGTTATTCAGTGGCAGGGAGAAGGGAGGTGTTCTAGACGAAAATAGTGCAAAACCACTGAGTAAGAAAGAATAAATATGAAGACTGGTGCAAGTATAGTGTGGCTGAATTTGAGGTAGTTGCTAGGGAAGTTGCCGAGGGAAAAGATACCCTGAAGATACAAGGGAGCAAACTTTGACAGGGCATAAGGGCGGTGTGTCTGGAGCTCAGCTGAGGTGGGAGCTGGGCAGCTGTGCTGTCAGGTGTCTGAGTAGCTGATTAAAGAATGAAAGAGTTAATTAAGCCTTTACTCTCTGTGATGGTATAACAGGGAGCTAAAACAGGGGAAAGCATGGACTCTCTCTGTTCCATTTTCCCCTATGGAATGGTACACAGGTCAAAGGTCACATGGATCAGAGTAGACATGGGGGGATGGGTCATCTCACTGTTCAGGGAGTCACAATAAAAGGGTCTGGCAGTTTTATGGACCCTAACGTAGGGGAAGAGTACGAGGGACAGGTGAGAGGGAAGGGACTGGAGTGGAAAATTACTAGGTATTGAGTCAGAGTGTAGAAAAGTGTGTGTTTGGTTCCAGACCACTGCAATAAATGAATAATGTAATAAAATGAGTCACATGAATGTTTTGGTTTCCCAGTGCTTATAAAAGTTAGGTTTACACTATATTGGAGTCTATAAAATGTGCAATAGCATTATGTCTAAAAAAACAATGTCCATACCTTAATTAATTAATTTTTTTAAGGAAGTCGTACTTTTTAAAAATTAATTTATTTTTGGCTGCGTGTTGAGTCTTCATTGCTGTGCATGGGCTTTCTCTAGTTGTGGCGAGCGGGGGCTGCTCTTCGTTGTGGTGCGCGGGCTTCTCATTGTGGTGGCTTCTCTTGTTGTGGAGCATGAGCTCTAGGTGCACAGGCTTCAGTAGTTGTGGCGCATGGGCTTAGTTCCTCTGTGGCATGTGGGATCTTCCCGGATGAGGGCTTGAACCCTTGCCCCCTGCATTGGCAGGCGGATTCTTTTTTTTTTTTTTTTTTTTTTTGCGGTGCACGGGCCTCTCACTGTTGTGGCCTCTCCCGTTGTGGAGCACAGGCTCTGGACGCACAGGCTCAGCGGCCATGGCTCACGGGCCTAGCCACTCCGCGGCATGTGGGATCTTCTCAGACCAGGGCATGAACCCGTGTCCCCTGCATCGGCAGGCGGACTCTCAACCACTGCGCCATCAGGGAAGCCCCACATCCTATTTTTTTAAAGGTCTGTTTATTCATTGACTTCATTGTAAATTGTCATACATTTTCTTTATGAAGTATTTTCAGTTAACATCAACTGAAAAGAAAACACAAAGCATTAATAGTTAATGTCAGTAAAAGTAATATTAGAAAATTATATTTCCCCAGTTATCTATAAAGTATTTATTGTTAAAATATTTTATAAGAGTAAGTCTGAAAAAATAGAAACTATGCTATATACATTTTTTTTTTTTCTAACAGAGGGAGAAAGCTATTTTCTGGTTGCAATTATTGTCAGGATTTTACTACGGACTAGCCAAGGTGACATATAGGGTTTGGGTTACATTGATAGTTTTTGCTAAGTATCCCAGAATTTAGTGGCCTAAAACAACTGTTTGACAGCTCATGATTCTTTGGATTCTTTGGTTTGGGAACTTGGTCTGAGCTTAGCTTGGCATTCCTCTGCCTGGCTTGCCTAGCTCATTCATGTAGCTGTATTTATCTGCTAGGTCAGCTAGCAGCTTGTTGATCCTGGATGACTTCATTCATGTGTCATGGTTGCCTTGAGTTACTTCACATGGTAATTGCATTTCAAAAGCACAAGAGAGGATAAGCCCTGTGAGCAAACACTCTTCAAGTTTCTTGCTGTATCACATTTTATATGGTCCCATTGGCCAAAGAACTTCATGGCCAGTCTCGGATCTGTGGGAAGAAATGGACAAGGGCATAGATGCAAAAAGGAGAAATATAATTACCATCCTGAAAACAATTTGTTTTGTTTCATTCTCTGACTGCACTAATTTAAATCTCTTTCATGGGGAGATATGTTCAACTTCCTCCAAAAGTTGAATTTCCTAATTACATCCATCAAATCAAGTTCAGATGCAGACAAGATTTCTTGAATAAGACTCTTCAGTGAGCTTTCTGGTGTGACTGCACTTCACATGGTGCCTAGTTTCAAACAAATTCCAGACAGGGCAAGCCCCAATGTATGAGAACTTTACAATTTCTGCTTATGTTATGCTTGCTAAAGTCCCATTGCCCAAAGCAATCACATGGCCAAACCCAGAGACAGTGGAAGAAACAACAAAATTGGATGAACCTTGAGGGCATTATACTAAGTGAAATAAGTGAGAGCAAGGCAAATACTGTATATCTCATATGTGGAATTTTTTTTTTTTTTTTTTTTGGTGGTACTCGGGCCTTTCACTGTTCTGGCCTCTCCCGTTGCGGAGCACAGGCTCCGGACGCGCAGACTCAGCGGCCATGGCTCACGGGGCCTAGCCACTCCGTGGCATGTGGGATCTTCCTGGACCGGGGCACGAACCCCGTGTCCCCTGCATCGACAGGCAGACTCTCAACCACTGCGCCACCAGGGAAGCCCTGGAATTTTTTAAAAAAATCCAAATTCATGCAGCATGTAGAATGGTGGTTACCAGAGTTTGGGGAGGGTAGAAGAAATGGAAAGGTTTTGGTCAAAGGAAACAACTTCCAGTTATAAGCTGAATAAAATCTAGGGTTCTGATTTTCAGCATGGTGACTGTACTTAACAATGGAGTATTATATACATGAAAATTGCTAAGGGAATAAAATTTAAATATTCTGATCACACACACACACAAACAAACAAAAAGCCAAAATGCTGTAATTACCTGAGGTGATGGATATGTTAACTAACTTTATTGTAATAATTTCACAATATATATGTGTAGCAAGTGATCACATTGTACACCTTAAAGTTATACAGCGTTATATGTCAATTATATCTCATTAAAACTGGAAAAAAATAAGAAAACATATCCACAAGTACAGAGTAATACTTGGCAGAGAATTTCCTGTTTTCTGTACAAAATTTTTAATTAAATAAAACACTAAAAAAGATATTTTCATGAAAAGGTATGCAATACAGATTTTTCAGAAATGAAAAATAAGTATAATAACTGGAAGAAATTTAGAATATAATAAGAATCCTACTCTTAAAAGAAACATAAAGATTATAAAAATTTACATGTCCAGATTACATTTAAGGGAAGATAATTCACAATGTAAAACTCTTTTAAAGCATGGAAAAGTTGAAAAATTAATCATTTAATTTTTCAAGATAAGATAACTTAAATCAAAAGTCTACAAAGCAAAAGCAAATTAAAATACAGGCCAAATTAATTTGTGTATATTAATTCAGCATTCCTAAATAAAGTGTTCTCAAGTTTCATATCAGGCATGCTTGAAGAAGAAGCATCCTGAAGAAGTAAGCATTAATCTGAAATGCAAGATTGATCATTAGACAGTGTTATCAATGTAACTCACTGTGATATGTTCCTTGGATTTACCAAGAAGTTAACATGATTAAATACGCATTATAGCAAATATTCTGAGAAACAAGGATTCTTCAAAAAATTAAAACTAGGACATATGATCCAGCAATTACACTTCTGGGTATTTATTCAAGGGAAACAATAAGACTAACTCAAAAAAGGTATCTACATCTCCACGTTCATTGCAGCATTATTTAGAATAGCCAAGACCTGGAAACGTAAGTGTCCATCAGTGGATGAATGGATAAGGAAAATGTGGTATATGTAGTGGAACATTATTCAGCCATAAAAAAAGAAGAAAATCCTGCCATTTGCAACAACATGGATGAGCCTTGAGGGCATTATGCTAAGTGAAATGGACCAGACAGAGAAAGACAAATAACATATGATTTCACTTATATGTGGAATCTAAAAACAAAGCAAAACAAAAACCAAAACACCAAACTCATAGATACAGAGAACAGATTGGTGGTTGCCAGAGGTAGGAGTGAGGAATGGGTGAAAAGGGGGAAGTTATGCAAAAGGTACAAGCTTTCAGTTCCAAAATAAATGTCTTGTGGATGTAATATATAGCATGGTGACTATATTAACAGTACTGTATTGTATATTTGAAAGTTGCTAAGAGAGTAGATCTTAAAAGTTTTCACTACAAAGAAAATAAATGAAACTGTATGTGGTGATGGATGTTAACTAGACTTATTGTGGTGATCATTGTACATGTATACATGTATTGAAGCATTATGTTATAACCTGAAACTAATACAATGTTACATGTCAATTATATCTCAAAAAAAGAAGCTATAATAATGGCCAAAAGCACATGAAAAGGTGTTCAATATCATTACTCATCAAGAAAATGCAAATTAAAGCACAATGACATACTGTTTCACATGACAGAATGGAAAAAAAGGGAAGAAAGAAACAAGGGTTACAAACAAAGTTTCAAAATTTTGAGAAAGTTTTTATAGGAGACATTTACACTAAACATTATATTTATCAAATACTAGATTCATTCTAATTAAAGTCACAAATAAGAAAAAGATGCCACTCATTTTACTAATATTCAGGGTGATAGTGGTGGTCCTAACAGATATGTTAAGGAAAGGAAAAAATGTGAAGTATGAATATTGTAAAGGGAGAGTTAAATTTCCATTATTTTCAGATGATGTGCTTGTCTCCATAGAAAACTCAATACAATCAACTAACAAAAAAATGTGATTTAAGATCGTTCAGGGACTTTCCCTGGTGGTCCAGTGGTAAAGAATCTGCCTCCCAATGCAGGGGACACGGGTTCGATCCCTGGTTGGGGAACTAAGATCCCACATGCTGTGGGTCAACTAAGCCTGCGCGCCACACCTACTGAGCTCACGCACCTCAACTGTGAGCCGCAAACTACAGAGCCCACGCGCTCTGGAACC
Organism: Aethalodelphis obliquidens; assembly: GCF_003676395.1. Lineage (NCBI taxonomy): Eukaryota > Metazoa > Chordata > Mammalia > Artiodactyla > Delphinidae > Aethalodelphis > Aethalodelphis obliquidens. Next base: position 44,570,368 of record NW_020837945.1, on the reverse strand, counting down.
TGCACACCACAGCTACAGAGCCCACACACCCTGGACCCTGTGCACCACAACTAGAGAAGAGAAAAAATCCCACACGCCACAACTAGAGAGAAACCCGCTCGCTGCAGTGAAAGATCCCACATGCCTCAACAAACGTCCTGCATACTGCAACTAACACCTGATGCAGCCAAAAAGAAGTAAAATAAATAAATAAATCTTACAAAAAAATAGTCCAGCAAAGTGGCCAGAAGCTAGATCAAAATAAGAAAATCAACAATTTGCCTATACAAGAGTAACCAATTAAAAAATGTGATAGAAGAGGCCCCAAAACAATCGAGAAAAAAATTATAGACTGTCTAGTAACATAGCTAATACGAAATGCATAGGCCCTTTTTTGGAAAAATTACAAAACACTATTGAAGGGAATAAAAGTAGTCCTAAATGAATAGAAATATAAACCAGCTTAATAGATACAAAGCTCTATATTTTAAAGATATCAATTATATTGCATGGTAGTCTATAAAGTTATTACTCTCCTAATCAAAATTGCTACAGTTTCTTTCTTTGGAAATTGAATGGAGTTTTGAATACTTCTTACATTTGCAGATAGAAGTGTGATTGTGTAAGTACAGGCCAGACAAATTTTAGAGAGAAGAAAATGCAGGCCTAGGAAGAGGAAGGATTTGAATTTGTCCTCTGAGCTATCAAAACTTTTTTTAAAGTATTGTAATGAAAATAACATAATAACAGAACTGAAGGACAAATCAAAAATTGCAGCATTACGGAAAATCACGAAATAAATACGAGTAGATGAACATTACTATACAGTCAAGGTGCCTTTCAAATGGAGGGATATAATGGAATATTTAGTTAGTAAAATTAGGACAATTCATAACTTATTTAGAAAAAAATCAAAATGAGATCTCAACTTCAACAAGTATTAAATGTTAGATTAAAAAAATCTCTAAAGTATTGAAAAATTTCAACTAAATTTAGGACACATATTTTCTTGTATAATTTTAAAGATTGAAGAATAGATTCTTACCTCTGTGATTATGAAATAATTTCTTACATAAGATGAAATTTTTATAGAAAAACATTTAAAGACAATACAACCTGGAAAAATAATTCATTTTGGGAGTAGGTCAGTCATGACTTCAGGCAAGAGGCCACATTTGAATTAAGCTTGATATGGATTTTGAACAGAAAATATTCTGGAACAACTTAAATAAAAGAATAGAGGCATAAGGTTGTGTGTCAGGTTTGAAAAATTGTCCACAGTGGTCAGAATTGGCCATCTGCTTAGCTCCTGTTAAAGAACAAATTACTGTTACAGGAAATGAAGTTATAGTACAGGAGAAAGTCCTTACCTCCTTATGGGTTCCGGTCATTCAAATAAATACATTTGCACATCGTTTTAAATGTTTTGTATTTAATTTCCATCAAATGAAATTGGAATATATAAACCGGCTAATTTATAAACCCTGTTGTAGCATACTGTATCAAATTAAACATTCATTTATATTTTATTTGGTATGCTATTGCAATTTACTAATAGGGAAACTGAAGGTAAGTTTCATTATTATCAAAAACCAGAAACAGAATTTATATATCCTGATTCTAGTACCTAATAACTGTTTATAATGTAATATTTTGCCTATATTATGATAATACATATTGCTTTCCCGGTTAAATTTACATGATTTTTAAAATGGATATAAAATGTGCACACAGTGATATAAAATTCTGTAAGAAAGTTTTCCCATCTGCCTTGTCTATGCTAAACAGAAGAATGTTGTAGCCACACTGAGGCAGAGTTCTGTGTTACACCACTAAAAATTCTTAGTTTCCTGCCCCCTGCTAAAGTGGCTTAGGAGGTTTTCCTGTTCAAACTTTAGGCTATATCCTGATAGTATCTTCATTGTTTAAGATAAAAAGAGGACAAAAAGTTTTACTGTAATTAATAAGTGTTATGGGACTTTGCTTGGAATGTTTGCTTAGGACAACTGCTGAAATGTTTTCTTGAGTCACCTTCTAATAACATTTTCTTTTCAAGCCTCTGTGCCATTCAACTGAGGGAAAAGCAGACAATTCTGATTGTTTAGATTAAATAAAGCCAGTATTTTAGTGGGGATAACTTTGCTCCATATAATCAAAGAGAATAGTTTGGTGGAAGCATGTTCCTGACATATTTCTCTAGGGGAACACATTCCATTTCTGAGGTACTGATGCTCAGATTCATATACACTATCCAGATGTGTTCCCCTTTAACACATTTTCCATAATTAGCCACAGCCAGAGAAATATCCCAATACCCAATGATATATTGATAAGGACACATATTTATGAACTGGGATTTTAATGCAGTATCTTTATGACTTCATTTTTAGAATATTAGGTTATATGCCTCAGAGATAACCAAGGGGAAATTTGCAATGTCTCTGGGAATTAAACAAAACTAACTGGAAAGGAATCACAATTTCTTAGTTTTAGATTAAGAATATGTGTGATAAGAAGTAATCTATTTGACAAATTCTATATGTTGTTCCATATACATGTTGTACACTATAATGAGGTAACTGATTTTCTAGATTATTTTGAGAGGTATAGAAAATCAGTAAAACATTCTAGAAATGATTTATTGGATAATTGAAAAATACTTTACTAAGGGCATGTATATATATAAAATACCTCTCAAAATAATGCCATTATAATAGAGGTTATGTATGAGAAAAATCCTGTTTCCAAAACAATATGAGAAAGGAAATGATAGACAGGAAATAACAGTATTATGTTGTGAGTTTATGAGCATTATGATGAAAATGTTTGCCTTTAGGGTATATTGCAAGGATTAAGATATTTGGTCTAATTCTTGAAAACTATCCACTCATTTTTACTCTCTAGGTGAATCAGTCTGAATCTTAAAAACATGAACAATTTTAAACTAGGGATTTATGGGTACATTTCCTAGAATATGTCTACAATTATAAAATCCTTGAGGCAATTTTAGATTCCTCAAGCACATTCTGAAAATAATTGACACTTTCATAGACCATTGAATCATATTAGTTATGCATTTTAATACACAGTAAACTCTTGTTCACATGGAATGGTAACTCGGAATCAGTTTGGCTACTGAGAGTTACAGTATAATCCATACATACATTATGAATTTTCAAAGAATTAGAATATAGTCAAATATATTTGACATAAAATCTATACTAATTTAATCTGCCCTTTTTGACTGTTATTTTTCTCCTCTGATGATACATTTATATGGTACTTGGCAGAAGACTAATAATGTACTCTAGCATATGAATTTCTTTTAAAATCAAAACCATAATAAGTTATTAGCTACATTTTTCTTTTACTTGAAAATGTCCACTGTGAAGTTATGCTTGCAATTTTGTTTAGGCCATCAGATATGTTGAGCTTTTCCTATTCTGCTCTTTTTATACTCTCTATTGCTCATTCCTCAAACCTCCTGTATCTCCAAGAGTCTCTCAGCCATATCTTCACTTCCTATGTTATATGTATGTGTGTATATATGTATAAATATTTGTATGTATATATGTACATGTATTTCTGCTCATCTTTACTTCCTACTTCCTTTTTCTTTTCCACATCTAATATTTCTCCCATTATCTCACATCTACCAAATTGCATTATCCAACTCATTGTTTCATCAACTTTATCCTTGCTTTTCATATACTACTACTTTTTCCTCTATATTTGTCTATTTCCATGGTCTATGAATGCTTTCAAGCCACCCTCATTCTAAAAATAAAGATAAGGCAATGTTTTTCATTATTCTTGCCTTTCTCTCTGGTTAAATTCTTAGTTATATTTCTAGACTGCAGAATTTTTTTTTTTTAAAAGCCTCCTTGTACCCAACAGTAATCTTGAATTCCTGGACTCTCCTTTATGATTCATCCTTACCTTTTTACTAAAACTGCTTTCTTGAAGTTCACCTGTGACTACCTGGTGGTCAGATCCAATAGCTTACTTTCAAAGAAAAAGAGGGCTAAGTAAAATCAAATGAAGCACCCACTTCCACAAACCACTTTTGTATTAGTCAGGTGACCATTGCTGCACTAGTAAACACACCTGAATGTGCACAATAGCTTAAATATGATAGAAGTAGTCATTCTTGTAAAGTCCCTATTGAGAGTCCTTTGGTGTGTGCCTTTCTTCCAAGTCATGAAACAGGGACTCAGCCATTCCCATCTTGTGGCTCTACCATTTTCAGCACATGGATCCAATATTACTCTGCTCATCTGTATAAAGCTGTTGGAAAAGTAAAGAGGATGAGGTTGTGTGTGAGAGGTTTACATGTTCTGACCTAACTGCCACTTCCACTCATACTCCATTGACTATAACTTAGCCTTAAGACACATTAAATTTCAAAAGAAGGTGGTAAATATAATCTGTGTCCACAAAGAACAGAAAATGAATTTGATGAGCATGTGCCCAGTCCCTGCCACATCAAAATTTTCATTCTGAAATTTTTGTTTCTTCTATCTACCTCCTTAATTTTTAAATTCTCTCATTAGGTGTGAATATTTCAAATGGGACCCTAGCTATGGTTAACATGATCATTCCCTTCCTCTAACAGTGAATGACAAGACAGAACATTCCATTACAAAGAGCAACCAAGACTGTCAGCTGACTATCACAGAGTAATAAAAGCTTTGCAAAATAGAGATTAATTTTCATCTCAAGTTATCATGTATGGCCCAACATTGTTTGAGGAATCCACAGAGGCCTCCTTTATCCTCTTCAGTTCTACTCCTTAATCACTAAAAGGGCATAAAGAGGTTTTATTCTCACATCCAGGTACTTTCATACTGATAGCCTCTCCTCTAAAGAGGCTCACTCTGTCCATCCCTCTCCTTCCACTCCTTTCATTCTCAGTTCACATAATAAATTATTATGGTTAACATGCTTAGAGATTAATATCTATTTAGTACATTTTAGTATTACTGCTTTCCAATAGCCAGAGAAAACACAATTGCCTTTTCAATATATATTTTAAAATGTATACATTATAGTGTGAGTTTATTCTGAGCCATTCCTTTATAGACAGGTTATTCCATTTATCATATATTTGTTATAAAGCCTTCGTTTGTTTCAATGTGGGAGAGAGGCATACATCATATTGCAGTTTAGTTTTAGAAGACTGTAAATATATATTTGTTGAATAAATATCCTGTTTCAATTTTTCTGATTATTTTAGCACTTGTGAATATTAGCATAATTAAAAAAATTATCCAGAGGACAGTGCTTTGCTAATTATAAAGAAAGGAAAAAGCAACAATATGTTATGTTAGTCTAATTAACTTGATCATTGTAATAGTCAAGCATTACCTAGGACCAAAGTTATATTTTTGCATACCTAATCCAGTTAAATTGTCTTTGTTGATTTGTGCCTGCCAAGATTCCCAAATCTTCATTTACATTGTTTAAGGAGCAAGATATGTTATTCAATTTTATTTCACTTAGTTTTTTTTTTCCAAAATAAATGATGTATTTCCTCTATTCTGGGGAAGTGGAATCTATACAGAAGTTAATTTACTGTCCAAAATTCCCTTAAAAGTCCATCAGATTGAAAGATCAGTTTTATTTAGCGTTTCAAGAGTCAGAAGAACATAAAAAAAGCATATTCTCAATGGTTAGTTCTATTGAAAAAGATTTTGAGTTGTTCCATTTCAATTGGATGGTAACTTTTTTTTTAAGATGTTTTCAATTCAACCTCTGTTGTATCTGATATTGCTTCTAAATTAGCACTAAAGAAGGAATGAGTTTGAGATAATAGAATGGTTCTTAAAGTACAAAGAATATAACATGAATTTGTGAAAATTGTTCTCACTGAGTTAAAGAATCCTATAATTTTAGCAGGATTGAAATTATGCAGACATAGAATTATATTTTTTGAATGTAAAAAAATATAAATTGTTACCTTTTCATTGAATTCAATTTAGTGGCAGATTTAGATATAGCACCATTGGTGTATGTTCATCTGTTTCAGGGGTATCAGTTTCTATGTGATTACTTGATTTAATTTAGTTGTGAAAAATTCATGGTTGAAAATCAATTTTATTATATGTAGAGTGATCATACAGCTTGCTTTACTTTGGAAAGTACAGAATTTTACCATGACAGTGCTGGTATAATCATTAATAAATCCTCCCTTTACTCTTAGAAGGTCCTAATTTGAATAAATTATATACTTACTATAGATGATACATTATATAACTGCCCTAATCATAAAAAAGCAAAACTTTTTTAAAAAGTATAAATATTATACATTATATATAATTTATGAGTTACTCAAAGTTAACGAAGGAAACACTTTATTTTTCATAGTTAAAATTCAATCTTTTAAAATAAGAGTTGTTAATACTCCTTATGAACCTTTATTGCTCATGATACTGTACCACATATGTCATATAATTTTATCTGCATAACAGCATTATTATACAGATGTCATGAGCATCATCATTTAACAGTTGATACAACTGAAGCTGTGAAAGTTTAAATGACATTCTTACAGCTATGCAACTGGTAAATGGTGGAGTGGGGATGTGAATCTATTCTGACACAAGAAGCAGAGAGCTTAACTATGTATATAGAGGCTTCCCTGAGAGACTAACTGAATCTAGTTATTATTTTTATGTAGTATTTTATAATACCATGAAGAATTTGACCACTAATGACATTGAATTTGGAAATGTTCTCGTTTATTTTTGAGAACACAGTTTGAATGAATTGCTGACATGGAAGCCATGTTGTAGTACATTGATTCTTCTGGATTTTTTTTTTCCATTTATTCATTCAGTGAATATATATTAGACGCCTACTGGTCAAATATTGTTCTAAGTGATTGAGAATCAGAGAGAAGTGTCTGTGCTCAATGAGTTTACATTCTAGATGGAGAGACAAATGATAAGGTATAAAAAAAATATCCCTTTGCAAAGTGCTATTAATATATAATATCACACTTCACAAAATACTGAAATTGTATAAAGCAGGCAAGAAAAAGTGAGATACAATTGCAACTTTCAAAAGGTTTGTCATAGAAGATTTATCTTCTGAGGAGGTGACATTTGAGCAATGCTCTAAATTAAGTAAGGAAGTCAATGTTATATGATTACCATACTTAAAAAAAATTTTTTTTCCCATCTTTCATTTGTGTTTTCATTTCCCTGGCCTGCAATTATAGTCAAGGAGACCATACAAATCTGAATATTCATAAAATACTTCAACTTTTGACTTTAGCTTGAAATTTGCTGTTAAGAAAAAAGAAATTGTTTACTGTACCACTCATGGTTGATATTGTGAGTGCTCACTTGTATTGTTTTCCTTTTCTTCTTGGCTCAAAGAAACTACACTCTCAATCACTGCAAAAGGAAGGGACATGGAACCAGTTCTAGATTATGGACTGTGAACATAAGTGAAACTTATCACCTCTGGCCCAGAGCATAGGAGAGAAATGTGATATCTCCAGAACTACCCTTTCTCTACTGTAGCAACCAAGGAATATACACATTTCTGGAGGTATACATTTGTGGAGCTTCTGTTAGCTTGGATTCTTGAGTGACAGATTGGGATAGATATTGTGAGTGAGAAATAAACCGTTGTTGTGTTAAATCACTGAGACAGCTGTTGGCACAAGAGCTATGGTTACGTATAGAAGTCCCACGGATGAAATATATTATAGTAGGTTGCCCGGATGAACTGCTGGAGAACGACTGGTAGGAATGAAAGAAGGAGAAAGGGAAAGGATAGGTAGACAAAAGAACATGGCAAAGTTTCCTGGATGTTGCTTATCTTGTTTGAGAAAATTTGCTGAAGGAAAAGAACAACAACCTAATTTTCAGGAAACGGAGATGCCAAAAGAACAGTCAGCAGAAATGATCAGGTGGATAGGAGAACTTCTCCCTCAGCTCCATTTAGATAGAGTCATTCAGGCAAATGTTTTGGGATAGGGGGCAAAATATTGGACACTCAGAGGAGGAGAAATCTGTCCCCTTCTCCCACTGTGGGAGTGATATTTACTTATATTTTCAAAATGCAAAGAAGTGGGTCCCACTTCTGGATATTCAGGGATAGTGACTTACTCTTTTCAGTTGTTGGTTATTTTTGAGAGCTCACCTAATGAAAAAGGAACAGGTCCCAGATCTGTGGGTTAGACTGTTGCCATCACAGATACGTTGTGAGCTTGCTTGGGGAGAGAGGTATATCAGTTCTGGAAGTCTCTTTCTACATGGCTTATAAAGATATGGACAAAGAGGATTGAGAAAGTACCCATCATAGAGACATGCTGTTTAAGATAGTCCAACAACCCACTGCTATAAACTCTGTTACAGTTTTTCATGGCTCATCATGATCTCCCTAGATTCCTCTTGGCTTATATATAAAATAAGACCTATTAATGGTGTCTTAAAAGATCCAATAATTTCTCACTTAGGGGTGGGAGTGGAGGTGAAGAATTTATGAAAGAGCTGGGCATCACTGCCAGAATTTATCTAATATTCACCCACTTGGCCAGGTCTGAGTCTCTTGATTAATGATGCTCCAAATTTTGTCTGATTTTGCAAATGCTGAGTATTACCTATGTAATGACTGTGGAGTTATTCAGTCAGGAACAGTTCATGTGTGGTAGATTAAAGATAGCTACATTTTGTTTATTAACACTACTCCAGTGAAGATGTGGGATGAATGGTCCCTGCCCTTTAATCAGGATTTGATACTGCTTTGAATATGGTAGAAATGATGCTTTGCCACTTTCTGCTTCTAAGCCTTAAGAGACTTACATCTTCCACTTCCTGTTTCTTAACCTTTCCTTTTGGAGCCCTGAGCCACCACCTAAGTCCTGCTACCTAAATGAAGAGATAATGTGGGAAGAACCAGAGACTATGTATGGAGGGACTGGGGTCCAGTTGAGCCCAGTCTTCCAACCATCCCACCAGCTCACTTGAATACACCAAGTGACTCTAGTCAATACCATGTGAAGCACCTGAATAATCCAGCCAAATTCTGCTTGAATTTCTGGCTGAAAATAACATGAAATATAATAAAATGCATTTTGTTTTAAGCCATTGACTTGTGAAGTATTTTTTTACCCAGCAATAGGTAACTGGAACTGTAAGTTTTCCAAAAGAGGAGTCTAGTAGGACATTTGTAGGATTAGGAGGAATTACAGAAACAGAAAAAAAATAAAACAAACCAAAAAACCCCAAAACAAAAAAAACTTGAATTATTGGAAGGAAATACAGCATAGTAAACAGAAAAAAGAAGTTTCCAGTAAAAAGGACCAATAGATTGTTAAAATATTGAAGTACTTCAGTATTGGTTCCAAGACATGTGGCCCTTCCATAAAACTGTTCTTTTATCCAGTAATGAAAGAATTAACGCCAGGCCCCTCTATGACCTTGCATTATCTCTATGGCTTGCCTCACTTTTATTTGGTCAGTACCTATGCTTGTTTTTAAATACTTCTATTATCTCCAGAATTCAGTGCCCCTGGAAATCTGTAGAGGTAATTCTAGCAAACTTCTTTAAGTGATCCTCATTTGCAGGGATGAAAGCTGGAATCTATGAAGCAAATGTAATTTGACCAGTTTTTGAGTCAATTTCTTTGCCATAGAACAGCATTATTTTGAGTTCATAAGTGATGGCAAGATTAGTATTAAGAGTGTAATAAATTCAGTTTATTTTGAATAGAATAATGTGCATGTTGCTTATTTCCTTTAATTTTAATGTTGGTATTATTGACATTTTACTTTTATGATGAGTTACATTAAATGTCAATTCAAATAAGTAGAAAAGAAAACATAATTACTGTATTTAACCTCATTTTTACTCTGTCATCATGGAATGCTATAATTTGAATTAGAAAAAAATATATTGTATACATAAAGTTTAACCTTTATTGAATTAATCATTATACATTGAGATATTGAGATTGATTTAGGCTGAATTCTGATTGAAAAGTTATCAATAATAACATGCAAGATGTGTTCTTAAATTGTGCTTATGCTTTAAGTATTATAAAATACCTGGCAAGTTCTAAGAGAATCATTGTAACTTTAGAGTAAGAATCATTCTTATTTAAATATTTTAATTTTAAATATTAAATATTTAAACATTTGATTGAAACTAATGACAAAAACATTAATTCATTGAAATTAGGTTTATTCCAAGGCAAAAACACCTAACCATTGCTTCTTCTAATTGGTAGACATCTATAAATAATGAATAAAAGTAATAATGAAAAAATAGTGATTTCTTAAAGGAAGAAAAAATATACCAGTATCTCTGCAGATAATCTTTAATAAAAACTGACTTTCCTAGGAGATGAATATACCTATTCTTGCTTCTGATGTATTTTTATAGTTGGTTCACATTGTCATTCCCAGGTCTCATATTTTCGATTACGTTCATAATGCTGACCTTAAGTGAATAATGTGTTTTAACCACAGGAGAGGGTTAGAAAGTTATGATATTCTGAACTGAGAATATATTAGGTTTTTCTTAAAAATTTCAGCCAGGAAAAGATGTCAGAAGAGCAAACACTAGAGAGATCTTGCAATAAAAAAAAAATCATTAGAAAACTGATCTTTAATAAAATTCACTCAGGAACTATTCTTCAGGGCCCGTTTATTTAAATTCCATACAAAAAGAAGTGATGACTTTTTTGTTTGACTATAATAGTAACATTTGCTCAATGTAGATATAACCATAGAATGCACTATTGGATTTTATCTGTTTTCCAGTATGGGCTACTAAAAATTAAAGTATGCACTGGAAAGGAGATAAAAAGAAGAATAACTCTTCTAAAATTTGTTATATCTAGGGAAATGCTGCTAACTTTTTAACAAATCACCCTAAATTAGTATTGCAATAAAAATCATGGCTATTGGAAGCACTGCCTGTGTTCCGGTTGTGAGGTAATTTTAATTGTAGTCCTGGTATTTTGCTCTTGTTGTATTTATATATTTTAGAATGTATTCCAGGGTTACACAGTTTAGAATTTTGTCTTTTTTTGTTTCTGCTTCTCTCTGCCCCCTAATAAATATATGGGCTCTCTAACTTCTGGCCTTTCTTAAAATTTGAAACTCTTTTCAGCAAGCAATCACTCTATTTAGTCCCATATTTTTGAACTGTGTGATGCACTTTTCAAGAGCTGGAGATATTAAATAACCTCCATACATATATTAATAAGTTTGATCCTTGTTTTTTCCCCTTGATAACTGAAAGCACAATTTGATACTTATCTGATTTTTCTTTTCTCTTGTCAACTTTATATTGATTGTGTATGTAACACTGTAGAATACAGAATTATTTTCACAGTTTTAATCATCACTTTTATAGCAATTCAGAAGTAAGTGATACCATTTTCTGTTAGGCTATTTTTGCATAAGAGCTAATGATTTAAGGTAAATGCCCACCTGCGATTTGTTTATATTTTTTAAGGAAAATAACCCCTTATTGCTGTAAGTTGTAGAAGAATCAAAACAACAGCAAAAGTCACACTAGCACTAATAAGTCATACTAACCTTAAAACTTTTGTGACCAAAGTATAATTGATAATATCTACACCATTCAAAATTTAATAGCTGTATGTGACAATTTACTTTCATATTAATATAAATGAAACAATTAAAAATTAAAAATTTCGGTCATATTAGCCATCTTTCAGATGCTTAATATTCACGTCTGGCTACTGTCTACCATATTGGATAGTGCAGAGTTAGAAGATTTTCAGCATCTCAGAAAGTTCTATTGGAAAGCATTACTCTAAAAATCAAAGTTGTGTGAATTTTGGATGCAGTATCAAGTCTGGAGTAGATAATTTTTTAAAGAATGGCAATATTATAAAGTAAAATTATAATTTATTATAAAATTTGAACAAACTTTTTTGAATAACTTTAGATTTGTGGAAAAGTTGCAAAAATAGTATACAGAGCTCCCATATACCCCACACTCAATTTTTTATATTATTAATATCTTTTGTTAGTCTGGTACATTTGTCATAATCAAGGTACTAATATTGATACACTATTATTTAATAATATTTAATAATAGATCAAAGGTTATTCTTTTCTCAGGTTTCCTTAGTTTTACCTAATATCTTTTTTTTCTGTTCAGGACTCCATTCAGGATCCCACATTACATTTAGTCTTCATGTCTCCTTGGGTTTTTCTTGACTGTGACAGTTTCTCAAACTTTTCTGGGTTTTGTTGACTTTGGCAATTTTGAGGTGTACTGGTCAGGTATTTTGTAGAATGTTCCTCAATTGGCATTTGTCTAAAGTTTTTCTCATGATTAGACTAGGGTAATGGGTTTTTGAAAGGAAGACCACAGACATCAAGTGACATTTCATCATATTATATCAAGAATACATTCTATTACATTTTCTAATATTGTTGATGTCATTCTTGACACCTGGCTCAGGTAGTGTGTATCAAGTTTCTGAACTGTGAAGTTGCTTCCCGCCCCAGCCCCCTTTCCATACTGTATTCTTTGGAAGGAAGTTACCATGCACTGCCCACATAAGGAGTGAGAAGTTGTGCTCTACCTTCTTGAGAACAGAAGTATCTACATAAATAATTTGTAATCCTTTTGGATAGAGATTTATCTAGACTACTGTAATGATTTAACCTTTTCCAAATGAAAACAAAAACGTCACCTGTGACTTTTATTGGCTATATGCTATCTTGAGAAGAATTTGCCTACTAGACCCTGGGCATTTATAAGGGATGTATCTGACTTCATAAAGAAGAAGAATGTGGAAATATTCGTAGAAGTCTCTTCCATTTTTCTTAGATCAAATTTCTATTGAGACTTATTTGTTTATTAAATTATTTAAATAAATAAATATTTATCAAGTCCTAATATTCACCACACACTCTTCTATGTTTTGGAAATATATCATTTAAATAAAAGACAGTAATGCCCACTCTCATAGAATTAATATACTGGTGGGGGTTGCAGACAATAAATCATTAAGTATAATATAATATACCTGATGGTATTAAGTGTTATGGAGAACATAAATCAGAGAACAGAGGTAGTGAGTTTTGGGTTGCTATTTTAACTATTTTTTCCAGTAAAAATATTTCAGGTCATTTATTTATTTTTATTGAGGTATAGTTGACATATAATATTCATTAGTTTCAGGTATACAACATACTGATTCAACAATCAAATACGTTACAAAATGATCACCATGAAAAATCCAGTAACCATTTGTCACTCTACAAATTTATTACAGTATTATTGACTATACTCTTTATGCTGTATATCTTGTCCCTGTGACTTACATATTTTATAACTGAGTTTGTATCTGTTAATCCCCTTCACCAATTTTGACCAATATGCCAGCCCATCCCCTCTGACAACTACCAGTTTGTTCTCTGTATCTGGAAGTCTGTTTCTGCTTTGTTTTATTTTTTCACTTGTTTTGCGTTTTTTTTAGATTCCACATATGAGATCATATGATATTTGTCTTTCTCTGTCTGACTTATTTCACGTAGCATAATGCCCTCCAGATCTATCCCTGAAATGGCAAGATTTCATTATTTTTATGGCTAAGTAGTAATCCATTTTATGTATATATACACACATTACTCCTTCTTTATCCATTTATTGATGGACATTTATGTTGCTTTCATATACTGGTTATTGTAAATAATTCTGCAGTAAACTTAGGGATGTATGAATCTTTTTGAATTAGTGTTTTCATTTCTCTAGGTAAATACACAGAAGTGAAATTGCTGGATTGTATGGTCATTCTATTTTTAATTTTTTGTTTTTGTTTTCTTTGCGGTACACGGGCCTCTCACTGTTGTGACCTCTCCTGTTGTGGAGCACAGGCTCCAGACGTGCAGGCTCAGCTGCCATGGCTCACAGGGCCAGCCGCTCCGCGGCATGTGGGATCCTCCCGGACTGGGGCATGAACCCGTGTCCCCTGCATCGGCAGGTGGACTCTGAACCACTGCGCCACCAGGGAAGCCCTATTTTTAATTTTTTGAGAACTCTCCATACTGTTATTCACAGTGGATGCACCAATTTGCCTCTCCACCAACAGTACACAAGAATTCCCTTTCCTTCACATTCTTGTCAACATTTGTTATTTGTTGTCCTTTTGATCATAGCCATTCTGACAGGTGTGGTGTGGATAGTGTGTGTTGAGGTAGCATTTGTGCAGTGAATGTATGAAAGTGATGGAGGAAGCCAGGGAATATCTGAAGAAAGCATTTCAAGCAGAGAGTACAGTAAGTACAATGACCAACATGTTCTATCATTTGTTAGGTGAAAGTATGGCTACAACAATATAAAACAAGCAAAGAAAATGCAGCTGAAGTGGTAGTGGGAGGGTGGTGGTAGCTAGATCATCTGGGTCTTTAGGCAATTGTGAAAATTTTTAATTTAATTCTGATGGAGATGGGAAACAATTGGATGGTATTGAGCAGAGGAGAGATGTGACCTGGCTTACATTTTATGTGTGCTGGTTGCTAAAACATAAGGATAGCAGAAAAATAAGTTAGGAGGATATTGCAAATACATAGGATAAAATTTGTTGGTGGCTTTGACATAGAGTGACAGTCTTTGATCAAAGTGATCTTCTTTGGTAGAAGAATCCCAGTTCACATCTGGTGTCTTATTCCTCGTGTCTTATTCCTGAAAGTGTATCAGTTGGGACAATAACTTTATGGTAACCTTATATAGTCTAGTATGGTAGTGTTGGAGGTGATAAGAACTGGCCATGATCTGTATGTGTTTGGAAGATGGTTACCAAAAGGATAGGCTGATGGCTTGGGTAAAGGCTGTGAGAGAAAGAAAAAGGTCAAAAATAGCATCTGAATTTTTGCCCTGAGCAACTGAAAGTATAAATTTGCAATTTATTGAGATGTGACAGTCACGTGAACAGAAGGATAGAGTAAGAATTTTAATTATGGTGAATTTGAGATGTCCATAAGAGTGCTATATCATCAGGTGTTTATTAAATATTTATGAAATTCAAGAGTGAAGGATCTAGTTGGAGATAAATATTTGTCGTGTTGTGGAGAAGAGGAAAATCAATCTTGGGATTGATTTAATAAAGAAGTAAAGGAGAATAATTGGAAACTCAGAATAGATAGTGCTTTCAGGGAGTTTTGCTGTAATAGGGTATTGATAATATTTACCTCACAGGGTTTTTGTGAGTATTAAATATTCTTGGAAAAATGCCAGAGTATTGACAGAGTCACCTATGTAAATATTTGATATCACTATATATTTTGACTGAAGTAAGCATTTTGACGTGTAATTTGAAATTGGAATTTGGGGGAGGAGGGAGAAAGAATGATTTGGACACAGTAATATGGTATAAGGATGACCATTATTTTAAGATAATTTACCTTGAGATCACGCCTGGGGTTCACAAGACAGCCAGTTTGGGTTAAAAGCAAAAAGGAGAGTGAAGATTATCTCAGAGAAGTTGAATGTGGTATGATTTTAGTACTGAGGGATTGTGGAGTTACAGAAGGAAGAGTGATAAGGGGAAGAAGTTTGGGAAAGGGAAGATTGAGGGTCAGGGCTGTATGTGCTGTGTTTGGGGCCAATGACTAATGGGCATAATGACAGAAAGTTCCCATGAACCCAGAACAAGTTGTGGATGTGAGACTGTAGTAGTGGTTGCTATGAGGGAGGGAAGGAAAGAGGTCGCCAGGTAAAAGCAGACTTCTATTGCCCCTCTTCACCTCTGCTGCTGTAGGAATGGAGCAAGGTATGGCAGTCTTACTCAAAGTGGATGGAATCCTGGGACTCTTCCTTTCCTCTTGTTTATGGAAGGCAGAGTAGGTACAGTGCATCAGAACTGGTTTCTTCTTCACCTAACAGCACATAGAACTGTGTCACTGACTCTTTATTAATGCCAATAAAGGAGCAGAGGCCAGCCACATATATAGGAGACCACAGGAGCTCATGTTTGCTGAATAGAGCATATCAGCATTCTATACACTAACTTCCATCAGATGTCACCAAGTAATTTTTTATTATATGGATAATTTTATTTTCAAGACCTTGTGGGTAATGGAGAGATTATGAAGGTAGAGGTGTCTTATTCTCTGAAGAAAACCAGTAGAGTAGAAGGAAATCCATATTTCCCAGAGAGCTGTATACAACAGGTAGCATTTGTCAGGTTTCAGATGAAAACATATATACCAAGAGAGCAGAGGATTGAAGTCTTGGATCCATAGCAATATGGCAGTGAGTGAACTCTACTGGTATAAGTGAGGAATAGCAATTTTAGTAGTTGCTATAAATTAGAAATACCGAAAATAGAGAAAGATTGAAAAGAAAGATTTTAAAGAATATTTGATATGTAATGAGCCATGTAAACTCTGCTCTGTCTTTTAATGAAAACCATATTAAAGATCTGCATTGTTCAAAACTTTCAGATTTTGCTTTTCAATGATGGTAGCTAGCTAGCTCTATATAAATGATACTGAGAAACTTATTTAGATGTATCCAGTATATCATCTACTTCAAAGCAAAGTGCCTGTTTCTTTCTCTTTTTCATCTCTCCATAGAACCCCTATGCCTATCAAAGTGTTTTAGCACACAGAAGAATTCTATTAATATTTTTGAATGAATAGATAAATGATTAAATGGCTCCCTCCTGCCATCTAGCCTCCATTTCAAATACTATCATCTATTGATATCCCCAAGGGATTGGTTTCAGGACAGACTATATATCAAAATCCATGGAAGCTCAAGTCCCATAGTGGGCTCTCCATATCCTAGAATTCCTGCATCCATGGATTCAAAGGCAGATGTGGAACTGTGGACAGAGAGGGCAGATTGTATTTATTTAAGAAAAAATATGCCCATAAGTGGACCCACACAGTTCAAACCCTTGTTGTTCAAGTTCAACTATACATGCTCCCTGAACAGAAATCACTGTTTATAATAGAACTTTAGGGGTGTTGCTCAGTGTTAAAATAGAAAACTATACATTCACAAAAAGTGGAACACCTAGATAAATTTTGGGGTCAAATGGCATCAAAATGTTATTGAAAAGAGAAGAATACTTAAAATTCTGAGTTACCGATGATTCTATCTCACAGTCTTACATTTTCTTATTTGAAAATAATTTATCGGGCTTCCCTGGTGGCGCAGTGGTTGAGAGTCCGCCTGCCGATGCAGGGGACCATGGGTTCGTGCCCTGGTCCAGGAAGATCCCACATGCCACGGAGCGGCTGAGCCCGTGAGCCATGGCCGCTGGGCCTGCGTGTCCGGAGCCTGTGCTCTGCAACGGGAGAGGCCACAACAGTGAGAGGCCCGCATACCGCAAAAAAAAAAAAAAAAAAAAAAAAGAAATTATCATCAGTCAATAATAAAGTATTCAATTCAGTTCAAAGACATCTTGGAAACAGCATTTGCATACGTTAAAGAAACCTAGGTTCTAAAGTCTTTAAGGAATTTATTTCATTCATGGATTGGGGGATGTTATTTATGAAGTTGAGAATCATTACAGCACAGTGTAATTTTATTTCTTGCAGGGTGCTTGATGATAAGATTTGCTGTGTCAATTTGTAGAGCTGTAATGGGCTCCTTCTTGATCATCAAAAGCCAGATAACTTCTTTGCATCATAACTTGATTTGAAATACTCAGCAGTCATAAATTTTGAAAAGACACACTAAATTATAATGCAATGCTTTATGTTTTTTCTCCCTAATCTTTTGGAAACAGAACATAAAACCAGAAGCATCAGTCAACATTCCACTTTGATGATGTTTGTTAGATACTCTCAAAGTGTTTACACAATGATTCAGCAATGTTTTTGACAAAAGAAAGCCCTTTGGGGGCATTAATTTCTAGGCAGTGCATTCAGTAAGTAGTATCTATATGCGATTGCTGATCAGGAAGTGTAAATTACATCCACAACTTAATTGGTGCTAGTAGCAAGAGAAATAGAAGCTTAAAATACCTAAATAGCTAATAAGTCATTAAAGCAGAAATTTTATAAATTTTTATAGAGTCATAGGAATCAACATAGACTTCTTTATAAGTTAAATTAAAAATAAAAAGAAATTTACATTGGATAGGTTAATAAGCAAATAATAAAGATATTACTCTCTACTAAATGTATATATTTAGTTACTGTTTATCACTGAAGATATGCCAGCTTATTAATGCCCTGCTTTTTTACTGCTTTCACTACATTTTTCTAAGTGAATATTTAGCTTTGGAATAGAGACTTCTTTGCCAGAGACTAATTTAAATAAAATTACATATTCACATTTAAGTACTTAAGTATCAGATATACTTTTAAAACTGTTGAATAATTCCAGAAATCCTCCACATGTAAATAAAGAATTCTTGTTCAACAAACCTTAACCTAGACTTTTCAAAATGTTGTGTCCTTTCCTCAAAAACAAAAATAATGAAAGCAATAAATAAATATCTGAGTCATGGAGAGGACTATGTATCATTTATGTTTCCTTTTGTTACTTATTTGTATTTTTCAGTTTTTAAAACCTTATCATGGGTTATTTTAATACTAAGGTCAGATTTAGTTTGTAAATAAACAAACACTTCTTATTTAAGAAAGAAGCCAGATATTCATTTTGAAGTCCAACTAAAATTTTGAGGTTACATTTCCACTGCAACAAATCAGTGTTATAATTTTTTTTTCAAAAGAGCATAACAAAATCCATTTAATTTCTTTTTTCTTCTCCCAGTCTCCTCTAGTTAAAAATAGATAATTTGACTGCTGATCTCAGGAACAATGCATTATTTGAAAGAGTCTTCAGGGCCAGATCAGGGCTATGTTGCTATGGTGATTTTACTATCAGCATAAGCACTGTCATTCTGCAGCAAGTATTTTGCTATATAGTCTTAGAAAGGCCCTCACCATACACATCACTCCTGTGAAAGGCAAGTAACTTGAATTCAAAGTAGTTGTATTCAGAAGACTGACTAATACATCTATGCTAATGGAATGAGTGTGGTAAGTAGTTTAATTCCTCTAATTCTCCTAACAGAGGTGGTTTCCAATTTAAAGTAAAGAATATATACAATGTCCTTTGCATATATATAACACAGATAATGAAAAAAAAAAGATTCTGAGTGCTTGAGAGAAACTTGGAAAATATTCAGTAAAACCTCTTTTTATAGGCGAGGTAATAGAGTCAGAGAGACTTAAATGAATAGTTTGAACTCAAACAAATGTATTAACTAAAATTCTCTGGGTTATAGCAGTGATAACAACTCAGACCATTTAAACATAAATAAACAAAATATTATAAAGATACTGGAGAGTCACAGAAATAAAGGGAACGTTGAGAAATGAGGGCAGCATGAAAGACCTTTCTGGAGTGCTGATATTACTGAACTCGGGTCCAGCTGCTTGCCACTCAAAAGTAAATACTGTAAAGGCAAGTGCTGATAGGAACTGAAAAGCTGCTTTAATCAGAAAGCCAGCAATCTGGGGAGAAGGCGGACTCGTGTCCCAAGACCAACTCCAAAGATTCTGCTTGGCCATGCAGGTTTTTTTTTTTTTTTTTTTTTTTGGTATGTAGGCCTCTCACTGTCATGGCCTCTCCCGCTGCGGAGCACAGGCTCCAGACGCGCAGGCTCAGCAGCCATGGCTCATGGGCCTAGCCGCTCCGTGGCATGTGGGATCTTCCCGGACCAGGGCACGAACCCGTGTCCCCTGCATCGGCAGGTGGACTCTCAACCACTGCACCACCAGGGAAGCCCCAGCCATGCAGGTTTTTAAAGGGACAAAAGGGAAATAATCTCAGTTAATCATTGAGATAGCAGATCAGATTTGTCACCATCTCCCATTGCATGCAGACTTGTCTACTCCTTGTGATCTTTCTTTAAATGCTATCTTGTCCACACAGTTTTTTTGTGAGATTACTGAAGGGGAGGCTGGGGAAAAATACTTGGTCATCTTTTAATCACTTATTCTTCATTTCTATTTCTTTTCTCTAAGGAAAAAAGCAACAGGTTAGGCAAAGTATTGTGTGTTCAAAAGAGTGGAAAGGTGTGCTTGGGCTGGAGGTTAGTTAAAATATAGATTTGCTAAGTGACAGGACAAAAGGGGCCTCCTGCAAAGAGCTCTTTCCTGCAAAGAGTTCTTTCCTGCAGAAAGTTGCGTACAAATCCCCACTGTCAGTCATCATTCCATTTTTACGGGATTATGGCTGAAGGTCTATCTTCTGTAACTTTTCATGCTGATATAGGACGCCATATTCTTAGAGTGGAAGGTGTTGACTTGGGTCTGTAGGATCATCTCTTTGCTGACAATTTTAGTTGCCTGCTTACATATATGAGCAGAGCAAGTTACAGTTATTTTGATACCCACAAAAATACAGATAATTATTAGCAATAATGTTACTCTCATTCTCGAGGCCAGTTCTTGGAATGGTACTAGCCATAAGTACTGCTCAAGACAGAGCAGCTTATGTCATGGCTACAGTCTGTTCATCATGCAGTTAGATTTTTCCCTCTGGTGGCAGTTATATTTATCTGTAAAACAACTCCGGAATGTGCATCACACACTGGAAGATTCTGTGACTCTATTGTCCTAATAATTAACTGTTTGAGCCTACTCTTTTGTGACACAGGGAGGCCTGGGAGATTTTAGCTTTTCTACAGTCAGGAGGCAGGGGGCGTGGAGTAGTCTTCGTACTGGGAGGCGGGAGGCAACAGGGTTTTGCTCCATTTCACTGATAATTAATGTAACACATTTCTAAAAAAAATTCCTAGTTTCCTTTTTTTTCTTTTCTAATAATTTTAGGATCAAAATTTCAAATTCTGCAACTGTATTAGCAGTAACAGAAGTTAAAGATTCATTTTCAAGGTACATTTGTCCACCATCCAGTTTCACAAGGATTGAGTCTTTAGCCACTGCAGTCATTGACTGACTGTACAACCTGAAAGGAATTCAGGATGAAAAACATGATAAAGGCACTCTGTGCTTTGGGGGAAAAAAGCCTTTTAGACAGTTAGATATCTCAGGAAGAATGTCAGTGAACCCAAGTTCTTACACATTCACATACATAGGAAAAAAACCCCACTAAAATCATTAATGGAGATATCTGTTCCTCCTGAATAACAGTAACCTTTTATTGATACGTATGCTTGACTGCATGTATTCCCTGGCCCAAACTATTTTTGTACTGCCCACCCCCTCTTCAGAGCAGTTCCTCAGACCTATCTGAGAGGGTATCTCTTGGATAGTAGTCCTCTGACCCTGAATAAAACTCAATTCATAGCTCTTAAGTTGTGTGTTTTTTTCAACTGACATATTATTATCTACATAATATTGTCTTACTATATATATAAATATAATTTATCACTTCATGTACTGAGGTCTTTTTTATGCACGTTATTTTCTAAAAATAATTTTATTTATAAAGATCTTGAACATATTTCATTAGATTTATTCCTGTATACCATATGGGTTACTGTTTCTGTGAATTGAGTTTTTAAAAAGTTTCATTTCAGAATTAGTTTTGCTAAGCATAAATGTATGGATTTTTATACCGTTTTTTTATATTTTAATTTTGCTTACTCATTATCTTGCCTGTAGATGCTTTTGAGTTTTCCACATGGGCAATCATTGCATAAAATTATTACATTTAAAATGATTCCTTTACAATTCCTGTATGCTTCACTCCTTTTTCTACTATTATTGGCTTGCATAGGACTTCTAGTAAATATCCTGTTGATTAAAATCCATAATAGTGGATAACTTTGTTTTTTGCTTTTGGATAATATCTTACAATTCTTTTATCACACTGATATTTGCTACAGATTTTTGATAGGTAGTTTTTATTAAATTAAATTTTTTCTTAAAATTCTGCTTTACTAAAGTATTTGTCATTAATGATCTTTGGTTTATCTAATACTTTTTATTCTAGCTAGTACTAAAATCATGACTTTTTTCCTTCAATCGATTCCTGTGGTAAAATTCTTAAAAAGATGTTCTTTACATTCCTAGGAAAAATCCCACTTGATCATGATGTGTGTGTGTATGTGTATTTATGTGTAAATAAACATATATGTATCCATATCACTGGTGTTTTATTATTTCATTTGTTTTTTGCATTTTGATTCATAAAGGAAATTGCCCCACAATTTTCTTTTCTTTAATACTGTATTTCTCGGGGTTCTCCAGAGAAACAGAACCAATTACAGATATATATATATTTAATCACATATATATGATTTATTATAAGACATTGGCTCACACAATTATGAAGGCTAGCAAGTCCTAAGATACGCAGGGTGAGTTCACAAGCTGGAGACCCAGGAGAGTCAATGGTGTAGTTCCAGTTTTAAGGACACAGGCTTGAGATCTAGAGAGAGCTGATGTTTCAATCTGAATTGAAGACAGGATAAAGCTGATGTCCCAGCTCAAAGGCAGTCAGGCAGGAGGAATCCTCCCTTGCTTGGTGGAGGATCAACATTTTTGTCCCATTCAGGCCTCCAAATAATTGGATAAAGGCCATCCACGTTAGGGAGAGCAATCTGCTTTATTCAGTCCATGGATTTAAAAGATAATTTTATCAAAAAACATTCTCACAGACATACCCAGAATAATGTTTGACTAAAAGTCTGGACACCCTGTGGCCCAGTCAAATTGATACATAAAATTATCTACCACAAATGCCTTTCTTTGTTACCATTACATTAAAATAGATACACACAAATACCTGTAATTTTCTTGCCTTTTAAAATAGTAAATCAATATTTTGTGTAAGCTAGAGTTTATTCATTTCTCAAACTTTTAATATCACTTCTAAATTATATTATGCAGGCATGGTGTTACCTTTGTGAATAGATTTTTACTAATGTTCCATAATTTTTGGTCTCTTCAGGTTTTCATTTTTGACTAAGAATCAGTTAATTTAATAGTCTTGTCAGAGAACTAGCATTTGATTTTGTTGATAGTGTCTATTATTTCTTTACTTTTTTGTCATTATTATTTCCCTCCTCATCTCTTTGATTTTCTGTGCTGTTCTTAAATTGAATACTTATCCTATTAATTTTACATCTTTCTTATTTTCCTAATCTAAGTATTGAAGCTATTATACTTGTTGACCTGAAACAAATAGACTTCCAGATATTTCTCTAGCAAACATAGGTTTATTCTGGATCTGCAGAGAATTGCAATTTGGGGTTGCAAAATCCTGCACATATGAGAGCCATATGCAAGTTGCTGCACAGCAGGGGGGAGGAGAATGCCTTTATAGAGAGGAAGAGGGAGTTGGGGGGGCTGTAGTAAACAAACGGTCCATGACTTTTCATTGACTGAAAGCTTACCTGGAAAAAAGAATTGTCTTTCTTCTTCCTGTTGGGCTCTGCTATTGTTGCAGGGTGGGAAACCCGTTTTTTCCTCCTAACTCTAGTTGAGGTTTCTGTTTAATAATTTTTTAGATGCTCTAAGTATCTCTTGTTGCTTTTCTTTTTCATTCAGATCTGAATATTAAATGATTTACATTATATTTCTGTGACTTTTGAATTATTTAGAAGTATGGTTTTAAATTGCAAACCACAAGGCTCTTTTCCTATTATTTCTATGAGAGAAGGCTGAACTGACATAACAGAGCAGTCAAAATTGAGTGTTTCCACACTTGGCTCAACAGGAGTCAGTGGACTCAGCTGTACATGGTGATCACCTGAGAAATTCTTCCCTTCCATCTTCTGCCTAACCTGTCCTTTAGGGTTTGCTTGATCTTAATCTGCATTCAGTCAGCAGAAGCAATAGGAGCCTGGAGAAGTGTTCACAACTAGACCTGGCAATGGCATTTACTACTTATGCTCACATTTTATTGCAGGGTACTTAGATGCCTGGCTATATTTAACTGCAAAGGAAGCTAGGAATGTAGTTCATTTGGGTTGGCCAAAGAAGGGGAAGAAAATTGAAATGGAAGACTAGCTGGCAGTCTCTGCTGGTTTATGGCTTTTTGTATTTTCTTTTCCCTAGAACACATTGTCTGTATGATTTAAATAATTTGGTACTTGTTAAGACTTGTTTTGCAGTGTAATGAAGTTCAAATTTTATAAATGGTACACATATGATTGTTGAAAAGAATACTATTTTACTGTTATGCAGGGTTCTTTATGCATCCATGAGATGCAGTTTATTGTGCTATATGAATCTTCTACATACTTATTTTTTCCTACTTTGTATATCTTTTTGAGAATTATGTTTTAAAATCTGCCACAATGAATGTGTATTTATCAATTTCTCCATGATATTTCTCAATATATAGCTTTTCTTTATATTAAGGTTATGTTGTTGAGAACAAGTGTGTTTTATTTTGTTATTCTGAAAAACAAGTTTTCTTTTATCAACTCATTAGTTCTTTATCTTTACTTTACTTGCCTAAATTCCCTTCTATCTAATATTGATAATACTATACCAGTTTTCTTTTGGTTAGTATTTGTGTGCATTACATTTTCTACCCTTTGCTTTCAAAATTTGTTTCATTGTGTTTAGGTATTAAACAGAAAAAGCTAGATTTTTCTTTCACTACAATTCAAGAATCTGTTGTTTTCAAAGCGATGATCATGAATCTGCGAAAACACTCTGATTCATATTTTAAGTGGGCTTCTGGGTTGGTGAAAACATGGAGTTGCTGGGAGGGTGGTGTGCCTGGACTCCAGAGCACGGAAGCTCCACAACTTTTCCCCGTACTTTGCCCTTTGGAAGAGATGCATAGGCTGTTCCTGGGTTATATCCTTTTATAATAAACTGGTAGTCTAGTAAGGAAAAAAATTTTGTGGACTGTTGCCCACCGTCTTATTATGTGCTTACTTTGTGTTTTTAAATATTATGCCTTTTTTTTTGGTTACTCTCATTTTTTTGCTTTCCTTTATAATGGTTATAGTTTTTATTTCTTTCTCCTAATTTGGATTTTGTATTATTTACATTCTATTCATGTTATTTTATATTCTTACATTTTAACATGTTTATTTGACTTAAAAAATCTAAAATAAATTTCATGGTCTCACTCTTCAGCCAATAAAAATGCCTTAGAAAACATGAAATTTTTACCATGTTCTTCCCCTCTTACATGAAGAAAGATCTACTGTTTGGTTTAACCTTGTTTTAAAATTCCCAACACTGGCTTTTTGTTTAAAAATACAGTTACTTCTTATTTTATTTAAAAGTATGTTTACAAATTTTCTGCTAGTCATGCTTTTTAGGATTTTTACTCTTTCCTTCTAGGTACAATTTCCTTCTCACTAAATATTTCCTACCATAAGAATTGTTATTTTTGTTTGTTTTCTTTTAAGGTATTTCAATGCCCCTGTATTTTCAGAGTAACCCTAAAGTTTGATTTAGCCTTTGTTTCTTTTGGAGCCTCTCAGAGTTCCTGGCTCCAGTTCTGTTATTATATTAATTTCTTATATCATGATTCTGATCCTTGGAAGGTCCCAGATTCCTCACTTCTCTGAGATTTTCCTTCCTTTCTCCCTTCCTCCCTCCCTTCCTCTCTCCTTTCTTTCTTTCTCTTCTTCCTTCCTTCCTTCCTTCCTTTCTTTCTTCCTTCCTTCCTTCCTTTTTCTTTCTTTCTTTCTTTCTTTCTTTCTTTCTTTTTCTTTCTTTCTTTCTTTCTTTCTTTCTCTTTCTTTCTTCCTTCCTTCCTTCCTTCCTTCCTTCCTTCCTTCCTTCCTTCCTTTCTTCCTTTCTTTCTCTCTTTCTCTCTTTCTCTCTTTCTTTCTTCTTTTCTTTCTTCTTTCTCTCTGCCATATTTTTCCCCTGTAGCACTTACCTAGGCTGGTGGGTCAAGAGCTTCTTATTACTTTTCCTTGAAAGCACAGCTCATTCAAAATTTCATCTTTATACATATCTATTAGTTCCATTTTCCTAATTCACACAGACCCAAATCCATGTCTTCTGTCTCCACACGGAGGTCAGAACCCAAGTCCTTGCACCCCACTGATTACTATCTAGAATTGAAACTCTTTACTGCTTTATCTTTGAATTCCCCCTTTATTTCTGGCATAAAATAAATTCATTTTCTTCCTTTTAATATTGGGTATGTGTTTTTTTATATATATCTAGTTTTTTTTAAGTGTTGGCATCTGGAGGAAAATTGAAGTTAGCTCTAGCCAACATATTTCAAGTTTTACATTGATTTCAAAGATAAAGTAATACTTTTGTGGGGCTTTGATGTGTTAAGCATTTTATTCTTTAAACCTACTTGGTCTAACCTCATCTATGTATAGACCTTTTAATTGTGAAGGTCTATAAGAATAAAATAGCTAGTTATTTTACCAGCAAAATGGGTTTATTTGGGAATAGCAGAAAATTGCAATTTGGGACAGGCAAGCTATGGTGAATCATGGGCAAGTGTGGAGATCAAAGATGAAGGGTTTACTTTTATTAGGTTTTAAGAGGAAACTGGGGTGGGTTGTCTTGAACAAAATTTCATTGAAGAAGAACAAGAGTTCAAGGTCCTGGTGGTTTCTCATGGGCTGCAAGCAGTTATTAGAGGGTTGTTGCTGGGGCAGGGAGGGATCTTCCTTCTTTTCTTAAAAGCAGGAGATAAAATGACCATGTGATTAATGTCATTGCTTGTCAAAATTATTCTTATCATCCTTCTTCCTGCTGGTTATGCAGGCTGCACCGAGTGGTGAGCTTTTGAGAGCTCCCCCTTCAGGGCTTCCAGACTCCATTTTAAATGAGATTTCCTTTCTTTCTTTTCGCATAATCAAGTCCTTTAACCCAATTGGTCTAAAACTAGCTAAACATTAGACCTTTTACATAAGACAAATTTTCAAAAATAAGGACTACACATCCCTCCCACCCCCATTTTCATTTAATCATCTAGCATGAAATGTGGAAACTGGTGTTTTTAAAAGCTCTTTATGAGTTTCTAATGTGAAACAGGTTTTGGAATCACTAATTTTACCATTTTCAATCTTATATCACTTGTGTCTTTTTTCTACAATAAAGATATCTAATTCTCAGTGTTGTTATCATGAAGAAAAAAAATTCTGTAGAAAAATTTGTTTGAAGATTATAAAGGGCCACATTCCAGTTTATTATATATCATACACTGTAGGAGATAAGAAATTATACTCTGAGGAGAAAGAAAAACCAAATTATTTGTAACCATGGGTTCCTTCTGTTGGATATTTTACTAATAGATGTTCCTCTAAACGTTGTATTATAAGGTGCTCTATTTTTAGTCAAATATTTTCCAACTATTTTTCTTGTAACCAGTGGTATAATAAATAGCATTGTACTTATATCCTTCAGTAGTTTTGTCTTAATTTTTTTTTTTTTTTTTGTGGTATGCGGGCCTCTCACTGTTGTGGCCTCTCCCGTTGCGGAGCACAGGCTCCGGACGCGCAGGCTCAGTGGCCATGACTCACCGGCCTAGCCGCTCCGCGGCATGTGGGATCTTCCCGGACCAGGGCAGGAACCCGTGTCCCCTGCATCGGCAGGCGGACTCTCAACCACTGCGCCACCAGGGAAGCCCCTTGTCTTCATTTTTGTAGAAGATTCTTAAAGATGTCTTAAAGACTGCTGTGCCAATGGGTATATGTTTTTGAAATTTGAATAGATATTGTGTATCAGAATTTTACCAACAATGAATGGGAGTGTTCATTTTCCTTCAACCTCTACAGTGCTGGTTGTAATGAGATTTTGGAGGTTAAAAATTCAGTTGTTGAATTTTGTGTGTCAGATTAGTGCTGTATAAGAGAAAACAAACATTTTGGGTAACAAATGCGTGTTCTCCTTTATCATTGGCCCTGGTAAACTGCCTTGCAGGCAAAAATAGTTTTCCTCTGCCTACCTCCCTGATCTAATTTCCTCCTACTCTTTCATCATGCCAAATTTATTCAGTTACAAAGATGTTTAGTTGTGCTGTTTCAGAGCCATCAAACTTTTCAGCCATTGTTTTCTGCTAAAATGTTAGCTCCTCAGAAAGCCTTTCCCAGACCATTATTAGTTTGCTAGGGCTGCCATAATAGAGGACCACAAACTGAGTGTCTTAAATCAAGGGTCCCCAACCCCTGGGCCATGGACCAGTACTGATCTCTGGCCTGCTGGCTGCACAGCAAGAGGTGAGTGGCGGGCAAGTGAGCAAAGCTTCATCTGTATTTATAGCTGCTCCTCATCGCTCACATTACCGCCTGAGCTCCACCTCCTGTCAGATCAGCGATGGCGTCAGATTCTCATAGGAGTGCAAACCCTACTGTGAACTGTGTATGTGAGGGATCCAGGTTGCTCACTTCTTATGAGAACCTAATGCCTGACGATCTGAAGTGGAGCTGAGGCAGTGATGCTAGTGCTGGGGAGCGGCTGCAAACACAGATTATCGTTAGCAGAGAGGTTTGACTGCACAGAGACCATGATAAATCAATTGCTTGCGGACTCATAACAAAACCCAATCAGTAAGTAGCAAGTGAAAATTAAGCTGCATTTGGTGGCAGGCTTTATAGTAGCAAGTGAGTTGATGTACTTCAATTGCACATCTGCATCTGGTGGCAGGCTTTAAGTCAGAATCCAATGCTTAATTTAGTATGTGTGGCTTGCCCATTATTTTATTTACCACTTCCATCTGCGCCTCTTTCCCACACTGCGCACTTGTCCCAGTCACAGTTTTGGTAAGCCCACAAGCTAACCCTAGCCAGAATGAGTAAAAACAAACGTTGCTGGAGAGCTTCTTTGAAAAGGGGGAAAGACCCAATGATGAGACAAACAGAAGAGTCTAAGACTGCCAACAGAAAGAAGGCTATATTTAAAAGAAAATACCAAGAGTCCTACTTAAATTATGGGTTCATTGTAACAGGTGATTCACATTCTCCAGCCCTGCTTTGTATAATATGTGGCAACAGGCAATCCAGTGAAGCCATGAAACCTTCAAAACTGCTTCACCACATGGAGACCAAGCATCCTGCATTAAAATACAAGCCTTTGGAGTTTTTCAAAAGAAAAAAATATGAACACGAAGAACAGAAGCAATTATGGAAGGCCACCACTTCATCAAATATGTCTGCACTAAGAGCATAATTCTTAGTGGCTAACCACATTGCTAAAGCTAAGAAGCCCTTTACTATTGGTGAAGAGTTGATCCTGTCTCTGCTAAGGACATTTGTCGTGAACTTTTAGGAGAGGCTGCAGTTCAAAAGGTGGCACGTGTTCCTCTTTTGGCTAGCACCATAACTAGACAAATTGATGAAAAAGCGGAGGATATTAAGGCACAATTTTTAGAGAGGATTAATGAGTCACCGTGGTACCCAGTCCAGGTTGACAGGTCTACCAATGTTGACAACAATGCAACAATGCTTGTTTTTGTGGGATATATTTTTCAGGAGGATATGCATGAGGATATGTTATGTGCACTTTTGTTGCCAACCAACACCACAGCTGCAGAACTATTCAAGTCTTTGAATGATTACATATCAGGAAAACTGAACTGGTCGTTTTGTGTCTGTATATGCATGGATGGAGTGGTTGCCATGACTGGATGGCTTTGTGGTTTCACTACTTGGATCAAAGAGGTCACTTCTGAATGTGAATCTACGCACTGTGTTATCCATAGAGAAATGCTGGCTAGCCGAAAAATGTCACCTGAACTTAACAGCGTTTTGCAGGATGTGATTAAAATTACCAACCACATTAAAGTACATGCCCTTAACTCACATCTGTTCGCTCAGCTCTATGAGGAGATGGACGCAGAGCACACGTCTTCTCTTATACACAGAAATGAGATGGCTTTCTAAAGGTAGATCACTGGCCAGAGTTTTTGAGTTATGAGAGCCACTCCAGAGATTTCTTTTAGAAAAACAGTCACCACTGGCAGCACATTTCAGTGACACAGAATGGGTCACAAAACTTGCTTGTGTGACATAATCAACCTGCTCAACGAACTCAATCTGTCACTTCAGGGGAGAATGAAAACTGTTCAAGTCAGCAGATAAAGTGGCTGCATTCAAAGCCAAACTGGAATTATGGGAGCGAGGAGTGAACATTGGGATTTTTGACATGTTTCAAACATTAATGGAGCTTTTCAAAGAGATTGAACCAGGGCCTACTTTATCCCAGCTGGTGCATGATCACTTATCTCAGCTTTCAAAAGAGTTTGAGCATTACTTCTCAACCACAAAACACCCCCAAACTGGGATGGAATGGATCTGCAACCCATTTGTGAGTAAGCCGGGTGAATCGAATTTGTCCATGGTAGAGGAGGATCAACTGCTTGAGATCACAAATGATGGTGGCTTTAAGAGTGTGTTTGAGACAACTTCAAATCTCCATACGTTCTGGATTAAAGTCAAGGCGGAGTATCCTGAGATTGCCACAAAAGCACTGAAAAGCCTGCTTCCATTTCCAACATCATTTCTTTGTGAAGCAGGGTTTTCTGCAGTGACAGCAACCAAAAGGAGATTAAGGAGCAGGCTGGACATAAGCAACACACTTCGGGGGTCACTGTCTCCCATCACCCTGGATGGGACCATCTAGTTGCAGGAAAACAAGCTCAGGGCTCCCACTGATTCTGCATTATGGTGAGCTGTATGATTATTTCATTATATGTTACAATGTAATAATAATAGAAATAAAGTGCACAAAAAATGTAATGCGTTTTAACCAATACCATTCCCCCCCACCCCACCCCGGTCCATGGAAAAATTGTCCTCCATAAAACCGGTCCCTGGTGCCAAAAAGGTTGGGGACTGCCGTCTTAAGCAGCAGGGATTTATTTTCCAGAGTTCTGGAGACTAGAAGTCTGAGATCAAGATATTGGTAGTGTCCATTTCTTCTATGGCCTCTCTCTTTGATTGTAGATGGCCATCTTCTTCCTGTGTCTTCACATCATCTTCCCTTTATATGTGTCTGTGTCTAAATTTACCTTTTTTTCTAAGGGTATACCAATCATATTGGATTAGGCCTACCCTAATTACCTCATTTTAACTTAACTATCTTCCAATATTTTCATATTCTGAGGTACTGGGAATTAGAACTTCCACATATGAATCTGGGGGGGGACACAATTCAGCACATAACACCACCCTTTAAAAATATAGTACTTCTGTCATGCCCTCATCCTTCATATATTATTACATATGATCACTTTTTCACATTCATTGGCTCATTTATCAACCATCACTCCCACCAGAATGTAAGGTTTATGAGAATACTAGCTTTTCCTGTCTTAGTCACTGCTGTATATCTGAGGCCTAGAAATATGCTTAGCACAAAATATGTTCTCGGTAATTACATGCCAAATGATGAATATATAAATTATAGATAGTATGAGAATACACAAAAGACAGTGTTGTTATGAGTTAACACTCTACTATGCAGCTGAGTTTTCCAATTCTGTGCTTGAAATTTTTTTTTTTTTTTTTTTTTTTT